>NW_009631206.1:19890-44573 GCF_000690535.1 Cariama cristata | reverse complement strand
AGCGGGGGAAAGTTGTCCTTTGATTTTGGTTCATATTCAGGGAACAGCCTGGGTTAATAATTTAAAGGTAGGAAGTTAATTTATGCATCCCTGAAATCCTCCTTTTATGCAGTTTTAGAAAATGCATACATGTGACAGGATATCTCATTGTTCTTGGGATGTGTTATCATGTATATATGGAGTAACTTTAGTGCGATATGAAATGCAAATTTGCCTCACTTCATTCTTGCCACTTTTATGAATATTAAAAATATGGATAAAATAATTGTGAACACTTTTGGAAAAGGTCTTTAGCTCCTAATTTCAGTGCTATAAAGTTTTTATATTGGTGCAGTAGAAAAAAAATTGAAAATTTTACCAGCTTATATTGGCATGAATGTAAGAAATTTAATTGAAAATTTGCATTTTGAGTGCACTCTGAGTGGAACTTTATGATGGCGTGAAACCTTAGTGCCAATAAATAGCACAACAGCCTCTCAGACCAAAACAATATAGTTCATTCATGTTAACTCAAACAAAACATAGTCATTTAGGTGATTTTAGATCAGCACTAACCTCCTTTAACACCAAGTTTGTAATAGAGAAGGGATTAAAGAAGAGGTTATCCTAGAAATATAAGGCAGTTAACAACACATGTGGTACCACCAGTGGCATCATTCTGAGTGCCATAAGACTGTATCCCTCATAACACCAATCCATCTTGATCCTTCCTGCTAAATGGTTTGCCTTGATAAGAAGCCTTTATGCAACAGTTTCCACTCTCACTAGCAGATTCCTAGTTGTAAGGGTGGCTCTAAGGCTGCCACAGCATGCCTCATTTAACATTGTTAAGCACTACCTTTGTCAGCTATCCCTGGTTAGAGATATATGATGAGTAGTGCTCCAGGAATAGAAGCCATGTTAATTCAACAGAATAGAATTGTTTAAATTATTGTGGGAGACCAAAAGGCCAAGTCATTATTTTTGCATATGGCTCTTTAATGTAAAAATAAAAAAACCAGAGACTTTCCTTCCCCAGCATTCATTGATGTTATACCTGTGCAGTAAGTGCATCATATTGCAAGACAAAGAATTATGGTGTAAGTATTGGAACAGACTATTGCTCAACAAGACTATGGAATTGGTCCTTTAATTTAATAGCAGTGTAGCTGGGAAGCTGTGGACACAGAATCATTGGTCTTATTTGTTTATATTACTCAAATAATAGTGTGAGTAGTAGCCAGAGCTTGTGTTGAGATTCTTCTCTACTTTAACTTTTCTGAAAGCTGGACTTGTTTCAGGAATTAAAGATCTTTTCCTCCATGCGGTTTTTAGGCTGCAGTTATAAAGCTCTTCATCAGCATGTAGTGACTTTGCTCATTTCTTTGACAAAAGGCTGACAATCTGCACTAATGGGTTTGGCTGACTCATATGTTTAGTTCCCAATTGACTTTGACTGACACACTGAGGAATATTAGCAATATGGAAACAAAAGTTAATCACGGAAGGAGATGGACAAGAGTGCTGGGTGAAATCCTGCATATCCTTACTTCCATTAGAGTTCATTTCTTTCTGAGGTTGGCCTGCTTTTAGATTACATTCCCTTTTGTGCTGACATAAATTTTCAGGTCCTAGACTGTGATCCCTGCAGTTAGAAGCTCCTCTTGAGACAGGTAGCTTTTTGGATTATGTCTTCTCAGATGTAAAGTTTCCCTTGAGTACGAGCAGATTCTCATACCTAAAGGGGAAGGTATGAAAAGTGTAAAAAAAAATCTGCATTTTCCTTTGAAAATCATTCACATTCAGTACCTGGAATTATAACCACTTGGCTAGTTACCCACTTCATGAGCAAGGAGAGGGTCATTTCCAGCTTGAACTAGGGGTTTTGTTTTGATTTTGGGTAGCAGTCTCTGGGGTAGTTCAGTTCTGAGCTTCTCTTCCATAGTAAACACTTGCAAAAGCTCATGTAAGCAAAATATCACATCCACATCTGACATCCAGTCCCATGCAAAGCAACCATTTTTGGCAACAGCAACAACTGCATGTGAACTGCACACCAGCTTTTATTCCATGTATGAATATAAGCATACATACCCTGAGACATAAAGATGGTGATAAACTCTGTACAGAAGAAATGGCAAATAGCGTAAACCTTTAGGGTTCATAATAACAAGTGCCAAAAAATAGGATAGGATTAAATGAACAGTGATCTAAGATGCATCTACACATAAATTCAGAAAGATAAACATTGTCTGAAAGTAGGCCTAGCACATGGACTGTCCTTGAGCAAAATGGTTGGAGATCGAGGGATAGGTTTTACTACTAATTTAGACAACTTTTAAAATAAAATTTGTCAAAAATAAAATGCAAATATAAAATCAAAAAATAAATTCAAAGTAAAAATTCACGTTTCAAAGTTTGAAAACAAAGTGTTTGGCTTCCATGGGCAATTAGAAATTATTTATAGGGAAAAGGGTCACACATGCAAGACAGCAAAGGTTTTGAGTCAGGAGAGCCTTACCTGTGCAAAAGCTAAAACTTCTGCTTAAGTACTTTGCTTGCATTAGGCAAATGTGTCCCTTCTGTTTCTCAGCAAGATCTCCACAAGCACAGGAAGGGAGACTGATTTTGCTTTGGAGATGGCACAATATAAAACCTTTTCCATAGCCAAGAGAAATGACTGTTAGTGGACCTGAACAGAGGTTTTGGAGTTTTGCATGAGAGAGGTTCCCAAAGCATGCATATTTGGTTATTCCCAAACAACAGTCAGAAAAGTCACTTTGTGAAATATTTATTCCTGTTTTAAATCCAATTTCTTTCCTGAAGAAAACTATACGGTCTTTCACATACATGAGATTCACACAGGTGTTTAAGCTTGACTAGTTTATTGGCAAGTGATTTTGAAGAACAGTACACTTAATAAAGAAAGAAAACATTAAAGAATTCTTACCTGGAAATACCTACCTATCTTAATAAAATATTCTTACATAAAAATCTGAAGCCTTTTGGGATTAAGGAGTCCATTTACTTTCTGTTTGCTTTTGAACCCTCTCTACCACAAGTCGAATCAAAAGGCTGAGAACTTCAGTAAGGGAAACTGAAGAAGAAATTGACAAAAAAGTAAAAAGCCAGTTGTTAAGCTGGATTTGAAGTCTGTCTGTCTCCCTGTCTTTGCCAAGAGTTGATCGGAAAGACTGAAGACAACTGTTCTTTTTCATTTAAAAAAAAAATGCGGAGAAGGAAAGAAAAGCTCTCTGTAGCTCTGTAGCTCCAGGGACAAATACATTCACGTATACACAGAGGTATAAAATATGTGTGTTGTTACATATTGGTTTGCAGTGGTGCAGTGGTATTGTATAGATGGAGACATAAACCTGTCAATTCAGGTTTTATTGCTAGGAGTGCCAGATGCACTGTCCAGGAGCTCAAACGTACCAGCCTGTGCCACCAGCCCAAGAGGCCATGTCAGGGCTTTCCTCTACAATTTTCACAGTTTTTGCACTTGATAGACTCATGTTCCCACACTGTAAGTGCCATGGCCTCCCTCTGTGAGTTTTTTGCTTTTGATAAAGATGGTATTGTGTAGAACAACGTTCATGTTTCTTAAGAGTTCCCATACCGGCTGTAAGAAACCCCTTAGGTGCTGACCTAAAACAGATGTTGTGAGCGCTCTTTTTTCCTACCTTTTAAATGTTTTAATGGTTTGTGTATTTTAATTTTACCAGTCATTTAGCCTTCTCATTATATCCTGCTTCTCTCTCAGCTGCCTACAGGGGAGACATGGAGAGATAACCTTTCCCTTTTTCTCTTTCCAAAAGCAAATTAAAAGAAAAGCATAGAAAAATTTATGTGCCATGGTGTGACTGTGGACACAGCTTTGCTTTGTCAGGACCTGTCAGCTCTGTTTCCAACGTTGTTACAAGAGCATTGTGCTCAAACTGCCTGCCTCCTGTTGGTGAGGTGCAGTGATCTCTTGTTCTTTGGGTGTCACCACTGAAATGGCCATGAACAAGGCTGACAGCATGACCTGAGACCCACAAATGTGTCCGAATGTATAAAGATCTCAGGATGAAAACAAATTGATGATAGATTCATCTTCGCTATCTTTGGAAAGACAGTTACAGAAAAGAGATCAGATTAGATTGCAAGAAGACTGGAAAACTGGAAGGCCTGTAGCCTAGATTCCTGACACCACTAAATATTACCCTATGTTTGCACAGTTTTTATCACCTCTCTGCAATGTTTCCGTTCAATGATGGAAAACACTATGAAATAAAAAGCACATGGGGGGATTTTAAAAAGCATTTTTTTTTGCTTTTTTGAGACTCTCAGTAAAAGTTACATTGACAACTGGCCGATAAAGTTTGACATGCCATAGCTCAGTCTTTTTGAGTCACGGAAACTCCACATGAGTTATCCTCCCATCAGAAAAGGGTGTTACAGAAAAGAAGAACAAAACAAAGCCCATAGACACACTTAAATCCACCAGGCCATGAGAATTTCTCTTCCCCTCAATGACACTTTGCTGTGACTGTGGGCAGCAGATTGTGTTTGGATTGTCAGGGAAACAGTCGGGCCATTATTGTTGTTGTTTAATTTTTGGTGGTTGAGGTTTTTTTTTTCCCTCCTAGCCAAAGTATTAAAAAAAAAAAAAAGGGAGGGGGGGAAAGTTGATTTCTTCAACAAGCAGCTGCAGTGACAGATGGCTGATGAATGCACTACCAGCAGTTCCAATGGAACTCGACTCCGTGGGAGTCAGGGCACCGCGCACCTTCCAAAGGGCGCCACGGTAGTCACTTGGGAAGGGGAGTGAGAGTCAGAATTTCTAACCATGGTGAAAATGTACTGAAGGAAGAGAACATGATGACAAGGGGTGAGAAAGGGAAGGGAGTGATTGAGATCCATCCAGCTGAGTCTTTATCCCCAAGGATGAATTAAGATGAAATAGGGGCCCGGAGCCATAAAAACTTCAGGAGTACTTTAAAAATAATGCTTCCTCTGCTAAAACATATCATCTTAGCCACCCACTTGCCATTAGGCTTTGTTGATCTTTCTTTCCTAGCCCCCAGATGGACTCCTCCCCTCTCTGTTCTTTCTCCTCTCTTTCCCATTCCTCCTTTTTCCATAGGTATCTCTTCCTGGCCTCATGAGTATGTGTGATTATGAAGGAAATAGCTGGGCTGTTGCTCTTCTCCAAGCTGCTTCCTGATGCCTGTCAGATGTCCCCCATGAATTTTCCTTAGCACCCCGGGGTCTGGCAATCGCTGATCAGTCCTGCCAGGTGATCTGCTGCACAGTGTCCTCCCTTATAGTGCTCAGACTTAAAAAAATTATTTGCCCTGGGCAGTTATCATCTCTTTGTCCAAAGTTGCCCCATTGAAACAGGTAGTCAGCAAAATTTATGACCTTCTATTGGGAGCCCTGCGCCAGGTGTCAGAATTTCTCCTTTTACTACCTGTGAGTTTTAGCTGACTGTGGAGACAGAAACACAACAGGGAAGTAACACAAGCCCACTCTCTGAAATGGGTCCGCAGGCAAATGTAAGTAGACAGTGTCCTGCATCAAGCAGAATGTCATAACCTGCAAGACCCCCAGCTTGTCATGGTCACCAAGACAGTGTGATTCCCCCTTTCTTCACCTTCCTGTGTGAAGAATGAGGTAAAAAGAAAAGAACTGGTGACAGCTGGAAAAGCAGTAGGGGTTTGCAACAGGGCAGTGAGTAAACGAGGAACAAAACTCCTTGAGCAGTAAATGTACTGTGTAAACATAAACAATAGCAACAAGCAAGACACATATTCCAAATCCATCTCCAGTGAGAATCAATTATGTTATATCCGAATCAGGGGAGGGGGCTGGTGAGAGAGAACGGGGAGCTATTATTATTTTCAAGTCAAGTCAACCAGCCAAGTCTGCAAACAAAAGCATTTTCTGTCTTTTTCTCTCTGTCTTGTTGATGGCCTCCTCTTGTCTCTCTTCCTTGGCATATTTCCTGCAGTTCCTCCACCCAGCAGTAGTTATATACATCTGAATAACACTGCAGTTCAAACAGCAAAAGAATTGTTTTCCTATGGTTTCTAAATGTCTTTTCTACTTCCTTGTATTCAGAATCCTAGCATAAGCAGTCCTTATCAAGGGGTGTTCTACATCAGAAAACTCAGAAAACTCAAGAATGAGACTGTGTCTCTGTGTGTGTGTGTTTTTGTGTGTGCTCAGGCATACATGAATACATGTGATCAAGAAGGCAAGTAATACTGCTGCAGATCATTAATGAAATAACGATAGGTACTTCTTTTATACCTGTGGCTGTAAAAAGAAAAGATAGGTTTTATTCTTGCATCTGCACATCACTAACTAGTGCTAACACACACACAGAGGTTTTTTTCTGTATCCCTGAAATCACAAAGTGGGAAGTGAAAAGGGGAGGAGGAGAAAGAGAGAATTACTGGTAATTATTGTCTCTTAGGGTGTTCCCTAATAATGAGAGAGGAGCCCCACTTTGAACTCTTGATTCTTTGCCAGAGAACAAAAACCTTAAAGCATTTTGCTACCTTTAATTGTATTACTGTTCTAGTAATCAATAAAAATAAAAAAAGGATCATTCTATGTACAGTATGAAATCACACAGGGTCTGACTATGTGCAGATAGATTCCACTTATCTGTCTCTAGGGGTAGCTTCTCTTGTAGTAGAAAACTCAATTTTTATTTGGATTTTAAAAATGTTTCAAATTATCCAGTCAATATTACATGCATATTAAAAGATTTATTACCAAATATTCTCATCTTGATGTACTGGATCTCTGCACCCAATTCCCACTAATGTTAATGGAACTGCATCTGTAAATCCCTGCACATCAAAGCGAGACAGTACCCATAAGTATTGCAAATACATAGGTAGCTGGATAAATAGCACAAAGACTAACCACTACTGGCATTACTGTTTTTTCCTTCTTTGTGTAAATGTTGGTCTCTTCTTTCTAAAGACTCAAGATGTGACATAAGAAACTAAAGGCATCCAGGCCAAGATCCCTCACAGTGTGGGCATTGAAGGGAGACACTTGACTGCCGAGCAGCAGAACCCACTTCAATTGGAGGGGAGAGGGAGAGGGAGAGGGAGAGGGAGAGGGAGAGAGAGAGTGTTGCCTGTACATGGTGACTCAGATTTTAGGTGGACTGAATCATCCCCAGAGGTGCCTGTTCCTCTCCACTGACTCTTAACCGGGGGCATGTAAAGAGCCGTTAATTTAAGTACCTGAAGGGAGATAGGTTACATCAGGCTTTAAAGTATTAAACCCAAGTTCCTGTCCTCTGGTATGGGGTTATTGAAAGGCTCCTACTCAGGGAATAGGCTGCTCACCCCCTGCTGGGGTGCCTATTAGCCCTTCATGTTAAAGGTGGGAAGAGAGATGGAGAAAGAGCAACAATCCCATTTCTCTCATTCACACAGATATTAAAAAAACACATTCGTACATCAAAGCCAAGATTTTCAAACATGGGTTCCTAGAGTTTAAACCTTAAATCCGTAGGTGGAATTCATAAAAAGCAGCTTGGATTTCACTACTCCGGAACTTGAGTTTAGGTTAATTATCTAACCTTAGGCATCCGTGTTTTGTAACATTTGGATCACATTTTAAAATTAAGAGAAAAACAGTGTTGTATTATTATTAATATTATTAATAACTCTATTAATTAAAATCTCTCTCTGCCAATGTAAACTGTAATTAAATTAAATTAAATATACTAACAACAATGGTACATAAACAATACATACCATGTTGGAATTCAAAGCAAATAAATTCATGTTTTAAAGTGAAAAAAGGACGAGGTAGAAAAAGTAATTACTATGGGGCAAATAATTATATTAATTGTTAGAAAAGAATACAGCTGCAATAAAATCATAGGGAGTGTATACTACACTGAAAGATGGGTGGGGCGATTAGAGCACAGACAGGCAGATAAATGATAAGTAATAATACCTCTTCTAAAACTTCCTTTCCTTATCCCTAGATTTGAGTGCCTTACAAAGGAAGCACCATTAGCTCCATTAGGCAGAGGAAGGAGGAAGAGGCATAGAGTAATGAAGTACAGCAGCCAGAGTCACCCAAGGGTATGGCTACACAAACAAGTTACCACAAGTTAAATTAGAGTATAGATTAACAGACCCAGCTGCTCTGCTCTAACTTCCTATTTGCCTGCTCTTAACCTGCAATAAATGAAACCCATCTTACCTCAGATCTAATGAGAGGGCTAAGCCTCCTTTTCGGCTGCAGGAGAAAAAAGCAAGTACTTGGTACTGTAAAGCTGTGCTGGCTAACTTGCTCTAATGCCACCTCCATCAAAAACCTGGCTAGTCTGTATTTGTGAGATGGCAGTGATCATTTTGTGAGGTTCTGCTAACGTTGGGATGAGTGTGGTATATAAATGGAAAGGGTTGACGGGAAAGGAACGATACGGGGGGTGAGACACATCGTGCAGTTCAGCGCAGAAAAGTCAAAATCTGGTGCATATCTGCAATGTGACAGTAGGGTTCCAGGAAAAGCAGGTGGTGTGGGAACATAGCTCCCCATTAGGACAAGGCTCAGAGAGAAGGGGATCAGTCATAGCCAGAGCCTGCATTATTTAAGGCTTTAAAATCCAAAAGGGCCAACTTAAAATCAATCTGCCACTTCGGAGGCAGGCAGTGTGAAGAATGCAGCATGGTGTAATGCGTTCCTGCTGGCTCACAAGGCTGAGCGCACGTGCCGCTGCGCTCGGAGCGAGCAGCGCTGAGCAGCCTGGCTGTAAGCTTTGCTAAGAGGGTATTACAGTAATTGGGCTTTCTGGTAACAAGGTCTGCATTGCTATATTTGTGATAGGCATGGGATAAACTAAGCGTGCAGTCGGTGCATGTAGCATAACTGGAGGAGGGGGGGCAAAGAGCGTCTTTGACACCAGAATTGGAAACCTGGCTTCAACTTAAGCAATGGCAAAACTCCATTAACTTCGGTGTGAGCCTGTGCTTGCCAGGTACTTTTCCAGGAGCACTGTGGCCTAACACAGTACCAACACACACCCAGCTCATGAACTCTGAAACACAATTCTTCAAAGTGCAGGGGAACAGAACAGAAATAATACTAAGTAGTATCATCACCCAACACCCACTTTTACCAGCTCAGAGAAGAGATGTCTTCAGCCGCATAAGCACTGCCCCCTCCCCCGCCTTCTCTATGGCTGAAATAAGAATCAGGATGTTGATGGCATGGGATTATATATAAATTTCACTAAGGTATTCGATCTTTATTTTATTTTTCATCTGTTTTGATCTGTCCCAAACTTACTGCATTTCTCACATTGTAAAATCTGGGAGAAGATCTGTCATAGACTGCATTTTCCCATGTGCATTTTCTTGTGGTTCATTTTCATCCTGAAAATCCTCTTCATCTAAAATCCCAAATCCTTTGTCCAATCACAGCTAATAACATGAAAAGTGAGTCAGAAAAGTCTTTAACTTTCAGTGCTCTCCTGTGAGTCTCGCATTCCTCCAGTTACCAAATCAGGTAAATGCCTAAACATTCACTTTGCTGTGGAAACTGCAGGGACTCCGGTTCTTCCTGGCTTGTTTGCTCTCTCTGACCCTCCTCACTTTCCTTCAGCTGTTTTTTGGTTGAGGCTTGGTTCAGTCAGTGTATTTAGAGAAACCCAGTGGGCTGAGTATGTACAGAGGAAAGCTATTCTGGGGTTATTCTGGGGAATGGTATCCTGATGGAGCTGGGTAGGCAATTCCCCACACTACCAACACAATGGCCTCCTGGGCTTTCTCCTTATAGTGGGATGTCTGGGCAATCTCTGATCAATGGGGGCTGGCCAGGCACTGCCGGAGCCAGGTCAGTGTGTTGGAGACCCACTATGCTCTTTGCCAGTGCCTGCTGCACTCCCCGGAAACCCTGGCAGCCCTGCTCTTACATCAGGGTTCTTAGCTAACAGGTTAACTTTAGGTCACAGAACTCAGGGACTCAGATATCTCTTGTGGCTTAAACTAGGCACTTACAGGCTTTAGCTTGCTAAGCTTAGGTGCTAGTGAGATGGGAATTTAAAGATCAAAAGTTGAGAGTTAGACAGGATTTAGGTATGCAAGTTTTCTCTGGACTGAGCTCTTTGTCTAACATTTTTGGCTAACATCAGTTACTGCTCAAGAATAGGCATCTTGAGATTCGTGGTCTGCCATGTCAGCCACAAATTAGAGATGGAAAATACATGAAAAGAATTTATTCATCGAAAAGGTATATTATATAGAGAAACTTGTGTGTATATGTGTGTGTTTGTGCACCTTGAGAAAAATGAATGATTTTTGCACAAGCAGAAAAACATTTTTTAAAAACAAATGTATGATACTCTATGTGAAGTCTACAGTCATAACAGGAAATCATGCAATTTCTGCAGAAAGATTTTATTTGAAAAGCAGAATGCATCTCATTGACCTACATTCAGCTTCCCCAGCATACACTGTACCTGCAGAACTTTTCTGCAGAGATACACTGTAGATACAGATCAAAGGGAAATGCTGGTGTCAGAATTGTCTAAATGTCCCTTTTCAGGCCTGAAAACCTAGATCATTGCCATGCATTTGCACTGACTTTGTAACTTTAATCAACCTGTAAACTGTTCCTGGGACTGTTGTCTTTAAAAGCCAGGTAGGCTGTTCGTGGGGATAATGAATGTCTGTATCTATAGAACAGACAAATGAAGCTCTCTGTTGCCTCAGATTGAAAATACCAATTTTTTAAAGACCTATCTAAGATATATTGCAGTATATAACAGCAGCAAAATAAAGTTAGCATCTGTGTTAAAAGAACTACAATCCACAACCAGCTAGATTCATCCTGCTCAACATATACCCTAATTGTTTTGCAGAACATTTGGTCCCCCTTTAAAAAAGATGATGGGCGTGTTAAACATCGCCTGTCAGGGATGCTGGATTTGATTGCATGCATATCTGTCTACTCTAACTTAGGCTGAGACCTGTCAACTCATTTCTTACAAGCCCACTGTAATGGGCCTGGATTCACAAATGTGTGTGTGGGTGTTTGGAGAGCAGTAGTGTGAGAGAAGGGTCAGCAAGGTGTAACACTGACTGCGGCAGTGCTGAGCTTTTAGGCACCGTACTGCATGGCGAGGGTCACACAGTGACATGCTCCCCCTCTCTTACGCAGTATCTAAATGGGTATTAAAGAAATGAAGTTGACAGAGGAAACATGCAAAGAGGGGAAGGGCCTAAGTTACCCTTTAGAAAATACAAAGTATATAACATACAAGCTATCCACAGATCCGCTTGGGTCCCTGTTGTGCAGTCAAGTAGCTGTAAACTGTGGTTTTTTTAAGTGCAAACACTTTATAAACAGATAATGTCTGTAAGATTGTGTTTTACTGCCAGACAACTTCATTAAGCAGGAGGTGGAGGTGGGTGTTTCCAATTATGACATCCTAAAAATACTAAAAAAAGCAAGAGGCACACAAAATTTCTATTAATAAAAAAAGTTCACTGAGATGAAATACATTCTCTCTGTTTTCAAGGATTCTTCTTTTTTTCCTAAATTTTCAAAAAGTTAGTGTGGTAGGTGAAAAAAAAGAAGTTACAAAATAGCTCCCTCCTCCAAAAGCAAATACTTCAGCCTTTATAGAAAATTGTTCAAAACATTAAATATTTAGGGAAAGTGTATGTCAGGTAAAAGTACAATTGAGAAATGACTTTGTATTACCACATTTTACCATTTCATTGGCCGGCTGAACATGAGCTGGCAGTGTGCCCAGGTGGCCAAGAAGGCCAACAGTATCCTGGCCTGTATCAGAAACAGTGTGGCCAGCAGGACTAGGGCAGTGATCATCCCTTTGTACTCTGCGCTGGTGAGGCCGCACCTCGAATACTGTGTCCAGTTTTGGGCCCCTCACTATAAGAAGGACATTGGGCTGCTGGAGCATGTTCAGAGAAGGGCAACAAGGCTGGTGAAGGGCCTGGAGAAAAAGCCTTACGAGGAGCGACTGAGGGAGTTGGGGTTGTTTAGTCTGGAGAAAACGAGGCTGAGGGGAGACCTGATTGCCCTCTACAACTACCTGAAAGGAGGTTGTAGTGAGGTGGGGATTGGGCTCTTCTCCCCGGTAATTAGCGATAGGATGAGAGGAAATGGTCTCAAGTTGCGCCAGGGGAGGTTCAGGCTGGACATTAGAAAGAATTTCTTCACTGTTAGAGTTGTTAGGCATTGGAACAGGCTCCCCAGGGAGGTGGTGGAGTCATTGTCCCTGGAGGTGTTCAAAAAACGTTTAGATGTGGCACTTCAAGACATGGTTTAGTGGACAGGGTGGCATCAGGTATATGGTTGGACTTGATGATCTTTGAGGTCTCTTCCAACCATAATGATTCTATGATTCTGTGATTCTGCGATTTCAAATGAGCTGTAATTGTTACCAAGTCTGTAAACTTGTAAGGCCCTGGGATACAAAGCTGAACTGATCTGAAAGCATGCTGGAACTTACTCATAGAACAAAATCTGTTGCTTCAGTATTGCGTTCCTGTCCTACCATTCTCATAGGCTTAACCAATCTCCAAGGTCTTCCATTACCTCATAACTCTTCCCCAGAACCATAATCTCTCTATTTTTTTAAGGAGTAGGAATTATTCTGTGCTACTTGTGCATTAAAAACTTTAAGTAAAAGAAATATAATTGATAGTTGTCTTTCTACACTGGGTACTACAAATTACTCCTCCTTGCCCTTAAATCTGCTCAAGACATCTTGAATTTCTCCAGACTTCCTGATGCCTAGTCACAAGACAGATTTTAATCTCTTGAATTCAGCTTTCATGGAACTTAATCATCAGCCTCTTTCTTGAATTTACACTAACAAGTAGGAAACTTCTGCCAGAGCACATAATACCTTTCATGGGATTCTCCTTGGGTCACACTGGCTGCAGATAGTAAGTGCTTTACACGTTTATGACCCTTACATAGTCACCTGTTGCTAGTTACCCACTATGAAGACTAGCTCATAGGATCTATTCTACCTCACCCAAAGGTAACCCAATTCACAAGTCATTCATCCATGTAGCTATTGCAACATGTAGGAACAGCACAGACACATTCATGTGAACCAAAGCATGTGAACTTGCTTTGGTGTGCATAAAGGAAACACTCCATCATCAGATAAATCCATGTACTTGTTTTGTACTGAATCAGCCTAAAATCAGGCACTGAAGATTTATGTTATGTTAAAAAGGGAGTGGGAAGGACACAGTTCCAGAAAACAGGGGAGTGGGAGGAGAATATAAGTACTAGCAGTTTTATTCGGGAAGTAGCTAAGATAGCAAAACTGGGTAAGAGAACTAGGAAAGGTATTTTTCAAAGAGAGATTTAAGACAGGAAGGAAAGATTGCATCTTGAACAAGATTTAAAAGGTCCTAAAGAGAATACATTCATTAGCTTGTATGACCATCCTTAAGCATTCAAAAACATGGCAATGAGAAATCAGGCTGTAGGAAATTAAAGAATGCTTTAAAAATGGTTCAAACTGCATTAATATCAGATAAAATGCTGTGACTAGAGTCTTATCTGTCGAAAAGGAGGGGGTTTTGGACTGTAGAGTTCAGTACTCCCCTATGTCTCTAATATATTGATGTCTGCTCTCCATAGATTCTGCTGAGGCAACCTCTAGATTTTTAAGGAATTGGGGAATTATGAGAGGAATGAGGTAGCATCTCTTTTCATTCATTGTTTCTGCACCAGCTTGTGAGTCAAAAATCCATTGTGGTTTTGGGCCAGATTTCGTCTGCTAAGTATTGACAGGGTCATGGGTAATGCTTTTGTCAATAAAGTATGACTGAGTATTAGTAAAGGTGGGAATATTCTGACCTATTCAGTTGGTAGTTTGGGATAAACTGTGGTAAATCCATTCAAACTACAAATTCCATTACTTATAATTGAGATTTTTGAATAGGGTCATAATATATACTAATTATTTATGGATAATATCTTAAAATTTTAAATCTCCATGGATTGGAGGAGGGAACATGCGCCTGTCTCTCTATCCCAGAGCAATGTGTGTTTTATCATTCAGGAAATGCTAGAAGGTCCAATGTCCTTAAGCTATAAATTAAAAAAAGGTTGCCTTTAGGAGAGCAGCATGTCCATTTTTTTTAGGTTGTCAACTAATCCAAATCACTTCAATTCTCTGATATATTCTGAGAAAGAAAAAAGATATTTTTCAGAAGTTGTTTAATACTTGCCCTCTGAAAAATACTCTCCATAAACAACCTTCATCTTGGGCATCCAGAACTGAGGCATCTGACTATCATCACCCACGCTAAAAATCTTGCTCTTGGGCACCAACTAATTAAAGGAAAATGGCCTTTCCAAAATTGATTGAAGTCAATGGAATATACACAGTGATTTCAAAGGACCTTGGACCACATGAAGGAAGATAATTTGACTGCTAGAAGTCAAATTCCCTTGTTTTGGTGTACTCTGAAAGTGATAAAGTTTGAGAATTAGAGCACTGTCAATATGTGCTATAAAACCACATGTCCTTTAAGAGGATAATACTCCACTAGACCTTTTGCCACAAATTACTCTATATAATTGGACCTAAGATCACAAAGAGTGCACATTTACAAGATAAATTGAAAATTAATGAACAAATAATATAGTAATTACCAAATCCTTATTATTTGAAGAATATACACACTATGGGGTCTATTTCTTCCTCGATGAGCACATGTAACCTCCATTAATTTTAATGGAAGTTAAGCGTGCACATCAAGGGAAGAATTAACTCATGATTTTAAAACTGACTACTAAGATTAAGACCTGCACTTTTGGCTTTGAGTTGAAAATGTAGCATATCTTTTGATATTTATCTCTTTTTAATTGTGTATTTGTAGCTGAAGCAATTTGCAAATCATTGTTATCCCTATCAGTACAAGGCAAAGATAAATTGCATTATATACCCTACTTCTTGGACTCCTTGATGTTCTTTTCTGATTAAATTGAACTGTACCAGCAGTATCATAATTAATAATCTATGCTGATCAAGTTGGCAGTGCTGAGGCCGTTTGGTATCAGATGGCAATGAAAAATTGTTCAAGCAAGGTATGTCGTTTGTTTATTTTTTTCACTAATGTGAAATACAGTTAATAATACAGAGTCATGGATATTGTCAGATAATGTGAAATCTGCAGTTTAGGTCTGGACAAGGAAAAAAAAAATCCTGTTTAATAAGGCTTCTGAGGCAATTCATGAACTATGATGTTAAGCCTATGTAAAAAGGATTTTACTCCTTGGAAAGAGATTATAAGACTCTCAGATGGAAGCTTTTGGTCCCAAATGAATTAGTTACTGGTGCCCATTGTTGTTTCTTCATCTCAACTCAGGGCAAGGATATTTCCATGTGCCCTCCTGCAGTTGTCCACTAATGAATATTAGTGAAATGGCTTCTGTAGATGTTCATAGACCTTTTGATATTGATGCAGGTGTCACTCCCCCTCTTAGAGCAGGAATTGAAAGTAAAACAACATGGATTAGATGTATACAGAGAGAGAACTTCTAATTTATTTTAAAAAACAGTAAACCCAAGTTTTTGCTTTTTAAAATGAATTATCCAGTTCATTTTTCACACTGAAACATAGTATTACGCTAGTGGTGAAGAGCTCAGAAACATGACTAACAAGAAGGTGACCAGTGTAATATTAATGTCAGAGATCAATGAACTGCAAAAAATAAATAATAAAAGAAGTGGGGGAAATCAAGTTAAAATTTTTAAATTTTTTGCCTTTTATGTAGGCTGTTTTTCTTGTCATAATTAGAAAACTCACCCTAGCAGCAGATTGCAGCGTATATGTTTCATATATACACTTGCTTCTTACACTATTGTAAAGTAGAATAATTCTCCATTTGTTTGGTTGTGTGAAAAAACAACTGAAGGAATGCGCGCACAAAACCATTTATCCAGAGGTATAGCCATTTAATAGCCCTTTTAGATTTCCCTTTATTTTGTTCATCTGTTCATTTAATTCTAAATGTTTCAAATGTTGCAACTTCTAGCTGCCATTTACATTGCCTCAATCATTGCCTTAGGCATTGGAACGGGCTGCCCAGGGAGGTGATGGAGTCACCATCCCTGGAGGTGTTTAAGAAAAGACTGCACGTGGCAGTTAGTGCCCTGATCTGGTTGACATGGTGGCGTTAGGGCAAAGGTTGAACTTGATGATCCCAGAGGTCTCTTCCAACCAAACCGATTCTGTGATTCTGTGATTCATGACCATAGTTTAGTACCATTTTCAGCTGGAGAGCCAGATCAGGGGCAGGAAGCCCTAGGTCTTAACAGTGGAAATCATCCAAAATAATTTAAATCCTATCAGCTTTGTATTCTCAACAATAACTAGTTATAGAAGGTTTCTCCACATTTCTCCACTATAAGATACCACTAAACATCTGAAATGGGGTGCTCGATATTATTAGTCAGTTATTACAGTGCTAAGTGAGTGCCTTGCTGTCCTCTGGTTATAGAGATTACATTTGAGATAAGTTAGCTTCACTGTTTTGCTACGTCTGTTCATCAGAGGATGAGAACTCAGAAACTGGTCAAAATGAGAGTGTTCTGAGTGACATCTGTAGCAACTGTTGAATAGTGAGTAACGTGAAACGGGTTCAGCAAGAAGTCTCTTGAGTATTTTCATGAGAGAAAAAAAATAATTCTGGACTATTAAAATGAGGGTCAGATGCAACAATTAAAAAAAAATCTTAAAAGGATAGTCAGAGCAACCAATGTATATTAATAATTTTGAAACAAGAGGTTCAGGATGTATGGCAGTTACAGTAGTGACTTGTGCTTCTATATTAATTCAAGACAGAGTTACAGAAGGCAAACATATTAAATCTTCAAGTTAGAAGGTACATGTTTTAGGATATCACTCTTTTGCTCTTCCCCCTTAGATGACATATTCCAAAAAAGTCTTATTGGATGTCAAAAAACTGGTTTAGAAATAAGATCTCCCCTTACTAGGCTCTGAAGCTTAGAAAACAAGTAATCCAAAACCAGTCTCTGTTTCTGGGATGATTGTTGGGATTTTTCTGTTTTTCCTTTTTGTATGATGTTAGCAGGCAGATTTTTAATCTTGTTCAGATATAGTTGGTTTTTTATTTGCCCATGAAAAATAGGACCCTGAACAATGCAGCCTTTCAGGAAATACTGGAACCTTTTTTGTTTCATTGCATCTGCATCTGCTGTACCCTTGCTGCATCCTCAGAACAGTTACTATTGCAGTGTGCAGTAAAGCGGCAGGAGGAATCTGTTCGCCATTGCCTACAGAGGCATTCAACAATGTTTCATTCAAAGATTTCTCAGCTAGATGAAATATGGCCAATGCTGTTGTGAGACTGCTCCCCATCATCTTTTAAAGGTTGTCATGATGTGGGGAGGTCCCTTGATGACTGGAAAATGGCAAATGTCATGCTTAGCTTGAAGAAAAGGTGAGAGGTAGAATCTGGGGAACTACAGGCTGATCAGCTTCACTTCAATGCTAGGTAAGACTAGGAAGCAAGTCCTCATGGAAGACATTGTTAAGTACATAGAAAACAAGAGTGTTTGGAACAGCCAGCATGGATTTACCACAGGCAAGTTGTGTCCGAGGAACCTATGCTAAAGTGACTAGTGACTCTCTGGGTGAAGGGGAAGCAATGTATGTTGTTCACCTTGGCTTCAGAAAAGTTTTAAACACTATCTCCCATGACATTCTCGTATCCAAATTGGAGCGATCTGAACAGGGTAGGTCGGAGAAAAGCTGGATGGGCAATCAGCCTTAAAGGATAGTGATCAACAGTTTGAATTCTAATTGATAGCTGGATCCTCAGCAGTCAGTTCTGGGGACAATGAACAACTTGGATGGTGGGATGAAGCTCACTGTCATTAAGGTCGTGATGACAAAAATTTGAGGGGCTTTTTGGTACAATGAATGGTCTGGCTGCTATTCAGAGGGATCTTTAGATAGAGCTGACAGGAATGTAATGAAATGTAATAAAGATATAGGCAGTCCTACACCTAGTTGAGAACAGCTCCAGGCTGAAGTGCAGATTGACTGAGCAGGAAGCAGATCTCCCAAAATGGACTTGTGTGTATTGGTGGATGACAAGCTGAATACGAGTCAGCCGTATGCCTTCACAGCAGAGACTAGCCACAGACTGTATGAACAACTTATAGCCTTCAGGTTTGTGTAAGTACTTATTCCCCTCTACTCAGTACTTGTGAGGCCACATCTGGGACAGAGTATATCTTTTGGGGATCCAGTACAAGAGACAGATGGACAAGGTGAAGAGAGACCAGTGGAGGGTTGCACAGCTGATTAAGTGAATGGAGGTGAAAATCAACGAAAAGAGGCTGATTGACCTTTGTTTGTTTAACCTACAGAAGAAAAGGCTAAAGAGGAAAGCCAACTAGAGCACACATGCAGCTCAGGTGCAGCTGAAGGGAGGTTACAGAGAAAACAAAGTCAGTCTTTTCTCAGACAATTACAGCAAAAGGATGAGAGACAAATGGATGAGACATCACAACTTAGAGCCAGAGAAAACTCAACTGAATATAAAGAAAAAAGTTTTCACAAGAAAAGTGGTTAAGCACAGGAAGAGTGTCTGAGAGACTGTGGGTTTTCCACTGGGGATTTTCACACTTGCCTGGAAATGGTCCTGAATAACCTGATCTAACTTGGAAGTTAGCCTTGATCAGTGCTGGCAGTTGAACAACTTTCAAATATCATTTCCAATCTAAAATATTATATGAATCTGTAATTTAAGAAGAAAGTAATTTTCTTATTTATTTTATTTATTAAAAAGAGAAAAAAAATTTATAACTCAAGAATTACAGTTTCTAGAACCAAAATTCATTTGGGTTTGCTATTTTTCTTTTTAAGGGGGTTTGGTTGACAGTGGAAGGAAAAGAAAAAAGAAGACAAAAAAAAAAGATATTCATGACAGGTACTTACAGCTATCTATATAGTTATTAACTTATTAAATAAACTAATATTTCCAAACAAATTTTCAAGATGAAAGGCAAATTTTCAAAAAATATTCACAAAAAATCCTATGAATTAGCATCTAGCTTTGTGCACTTGTGAAGCCATGCATATCAAGTGCATTAATTGCACTGGTGAAGTCATTGCCCATGAAATCTACACTCCTTAGAACACAAAAAGCAAGACAGCATAACTTAGAAAGACCTGTGCAAAAATACTATTTTTTAAATTGACTTCTGCATAATTGCTTGTGTGAAACTCATTATCATTAACATTACTCTTCAGTGAAGATGAGAGTACAATTAAGATTTTTTTTTTTCACCTGAATGTGGCTGATATTTAGTAAGAACAGCTGTAAAATCCTAGTGGTTGTGAAAGGAAAATAGTGTGCTGTGTTGGAAAGCAGAAATGATTCTTTGCTCCATTTTTTATTGGCTTATGATTCAAATGACCGTTTGCTGAGAGAAAGGGGAAAAACTTCATTACTTTGAGGGTGGCAGGGCACTGGAATAGGCTGCCCAGAGAGGCTGTGGAGTCTCCTTCTCTGGAGATATTCAAAACCCACCTGGACACATTCCTGTGCAACTTGCTGTAGGTGACCTTGCTTTGGCAGGGGGGTTGGAAGAGATGATCTCCAGAGGTCCCTTCCAAACCCAACCATTCTGTGATTCTGTGAGTCTGTGAAAAGCCACTTGAATTTCCAAACTGTGCCTCTTCTGGGCTTCAGATAACGACCTGACTTTCTGAACAAAAGGCTTCAAATCACCAAACCTCAAAATTTGTGCGTCAATGACTTGATTTAGTGCCTGTAATCATTTGGCTCTTTGCCATTGTCTTCATTAGGCTCTCTATCATGATGCAAAAGGTTTCTACCATTAGCAGGAGAAAAAGATATTTAGGAAACTCTCAACATTTTTTAGCTGTGATGTGATTTCTTTACAGCTGGTGCTTTCTTTCTTTTTCCAAGCAGTTTGCATTCTGGGGTCTGACACAGCAAGTCTGCCATAGCAAGACTACACTACACAGATTTCATGGAAAGCACCAGGAGAAAGGCTACATACAAGCTTCGCCCATTTGTTTGAGCCATGCAGTTCTTTATTAATGACACTGTCAAAGTTTATATTGTGCTTACATTGGAAGAGGAAGCTTCATCCTCACAAAACCAATAAAAGTTGATTACATACATATGAAATCTATGGATTAGGGGCAAGATTCTTGGATCCTTTACAAAGGACGTGTCATGTTTCATCTTCTGTAGGGGGGTTTATGGGAATGAGTGTGTGAAGCCACAGAACTCCATATAGTCTCTTTCAGTAAAGATCATACAAACTGAACCAGGTTCTCTTTAAAGCACAACTGTAGGATTGTAGTTAAGAGGTGAAAAAAATTACCTCTTTTTCTTTTCGGCTTCAGTGCTACCAGAAGGCTGTCAACAGAAATTAATGACTTGGACCAAGGGACAAAACATGGCAGATATTCCTAGTTAATAATAATACATCAATAAATTATATTAGTCCAGGCAACTAGGAATGGCAGTTTGTGAGGAGAGGGATGGTGTCAGAATTGTGACTGAAAGGCCAAATATTCTAATGGCACCAACTAAATATCAAAATCAAAAGTCAGATTTTTCAAAAGCAAATATTACACTGAATTTGGTAGAAAATCCAGGAAATGTTATTCACATTAGCATAGGTATAAGAAACAATATTCTTTTCCCTTGGAACACGTGGTTCATATGAAATAAAAAGCTTTATGAACGAAGGTCAATATACAAACATGTGGAGTTACATGAAAATAAAAGGGTGGGAGTCCCAACAAATAACAGTGTTCTCAGAGCAAAATATTTCTGTTCTCTAGTTTTAAAGTGCCATTTCAGAAAAGATTTTTTGTCTGTCACAATCCATCACATTATAGTATAAAAATGTAAAAAAAAAAAAGTCATTTGACCAAGCTGACGTAATTCTTCCTCCTCAGAAAATTTTGAAGTCTGCAGGATTTTGCAATTTGAATGATATCCAGTTAAAAATTTTAGAATCTTTCCCAAGAAAGAAATTCCATTCTTTTTACATTTGAAATTCTCTCCTTCAGCCCTTTTTGGTCACCTAAAAAGACAAAGAACCTTTTCAACTTATTAAAATATTCAGTTCCAGAATATGCATTTCCTAAGTAGACATGCTTTGCAGGTATGTTGCTATTACTATAATATCCTAGATTATCTTTGTGACATAACATTCTACCATGTATTCCCACCACCTTCATCCAATTCCTTTTAAAAAATGAAGCCAACTCCACAGCTAATTGATGAACCCCAGTGAAATGAGAGTGCAGCATCAGAGAGTAGGTTTAAGACATAAAGTCAAACAAAATAGCCTTTCATAATGATAGGAGAGGTTTTGGCATAGGCAGTATGTAATCACCAAAGCTATAACATGAATCAGATTCTAGAGGTTAAAGGAAAACACCTGACATTGTGAAACGTGTGATGAAATATTATTCACACAATCACGTATTTCAGAAAGATAGTCAGCTTGATTGTTACATTACCTTAATTGAAGGTAAAGGATGAAATAGCAGTCTGGTAAATTGCTATAGGGCTAGGTTACCTTTACTGAATCTAATAGTGCCCTTCTTTCCTCCCATTAACTGGATGGGAAGAAGCAGCTGGTATTTAAGCAGTTAGACTACTGGATAGATGGCAAATTACATGCAGGAAGAAGAGAAAACATCTTTTGCCCCTGAAGTTGTAGGCTGGTGATGTTCTCCATAGGTTTCTGCAAACTTAGTGACAATTTTTCAGTTGTTCCAATCTATCTCAATAGCTGCAGCACTCGTTTCTAAGATGCTCTAAGACATTCAAGATATTTAGACTTTCTTACAGATACTGTTCATATTTTCCTTCTCTTTGGTTTTCTTGCATGAAATTTATGAAAATGTCTCAGGTATCAAGACTGTGGAAAGTCATGGATGATACCCATGCTTTTAATGCTATAGAGGGACAGTTCTTGGAAATTTTTTACACTCTATAATTGTAATCTGCATATACTACCCACAGCCTCCAAAACTTAAAATTAAATAAGTATTCTAGGTTACTGAGTACTATACAAATAAGTATAAATATGGCATGGATCCCAGTTCTCAAATGCAGGACCACTAAGTGATATGTCTAGATGCTCAAATGGACCCTTGGCTATGTGAATATTGATATTCAGCAGTACCATATCAATCTGGAAGCTTGCTGTGGATTAGTAGGTTTAGTCTGCTCCTGGGGGAAGAAAAGTCATCACATATAAGACTTACAGATTCTTGTTTGAAAAATAAATCCTGAGAAACTTTAATCTGTGATTTCTAGATATTTTGGTCATACTAGGTTGCATCTAGTTGGAGTTAGTTATTTATAGCAAACGACCTTTCCTTGGAATACTTTTTTCACACTGGTTTTAAAGGATTTTTCCCCTTCTTGAAAAGGTACAGTTCTGAAGTTCAGGCCATCAAAGCAAAAAGTTCAAACATCACTACAAAATATATTTGATGATAAAATATTAAACATTCAGTAATAAAGGCAGAGAAATGATTATATAACTCAGTAGGTTAAACATGACCCACTTAAACAAATAGCTGGGGCTAAAAAAGAGAGTCTGTAAAATCAGTGTATTTATTCCCAGTGCTCTGAATGACATATGTTTAAATTGATCTCATAATCAACTCATATCTGCTTCAGCACAGTCATCTGATACCTATTTAAATGAATCTTGTCTAAGAGGTGCAAGATCACTCCTGGTGACAATTCCATCGCACAGTAGGATGTATGCTAATACAGCTGAACTCAGGGACAAATTCTTGCTGATCCTGATTTCAATGGAAACAGGAATTTGTTGTCTTTCTAAAATAAGAAAGATCAAACTTTGAAAGAGGAAGTAATCTGTTGAGACCTTCATGCACCTTGATTTCAAACACAATCCTTGGTTTTCAGGATTCCTTTTAAATAAGATAGGATATCAGAACAGGGGATTGTCTGGATAGCAATAGCAAGTAATTTTTTCAGGGAAGAAAGAATGAGGAAAAGAGATAAACAATGAGGGAGTGGAGGGAATTGTGACTTAATTGGATGTTTAAAATATAATTAAAATACATTAAAAGATGATCAAATAATTCCATATAGGTAAGTATAATGTATCAAGGAAACTGTATATATTGACCCTATTTCAAGGACATATTCCTGTTCATTGCTGTGCATAAGCTTATGCTTAAGTGTTTTTCTTAGAGGGAATGGTCTTAAGTTATTATTTAACTGCTCTTTTGAAAAAGGGCCAACATATAACTCCATGCCATTTTCATTCAGGCACTCTACCTTTGCTCACTATAGTCACTTATTCCATCTTGACTCCACTGCAACAAACTCTTCCAGGTGGAAACCATGGCTCTACATTTATTGATAGAGTACAGTCTTGCCAGCTCTAAGTCCTGAATGGGGTTTTCTGGGTTTTCTGATGTTTCTTCACTGAGCTGTTAATACTAGTAATACAAATAACAGTTAATAAATCAATCTGTTTCTTCCAGGAATTTCGCTAGAAGGCATTAACCCCTTCGCACCATCTCCCAGGCCACACCCCTGCACTCTTTACAATGAGCGCAGCATATTTTTTATTTCTTCAACTGGCATTTGCAATCTGTCCTGACATAATTTACACATTTACACATTTTACAGAGCAAAGCACAGTCATGCAATTTAATTCCAAAAAACATAAGTATGGGAGACTCGGCACACTCGATTAGCAAAGCATATGATCGAGTTTTGCCAGTATGATATCAAAGGCACACGTTTGATTTGAATTTGTGTCAAAATGTACCTGCTGCTCTTCATTTCAAAACAGACATGTGCTGATGTGTTAGCCCATATTCACACACAGGGGGCTTTTATATGCTGCAAACTGCACGTGTAGACCAGTGTCCTTTATAAATGCACTTTCTTTCCCTTCCTTTTCTCTTATCTCAAGGCAGCTGGTCTCCACATCCTTAGGGAGACACAAGGCCTGTCACTGCCTGAGAAACAGAGAAGGGGAAAGCAAGAAATCACTATTCAACCTAATGAAATAAAGTTCTGACCCAGATAAAGTCATCCGGGTTCTTCCGCTGATCATTGCCCTATTGAGCCATCATTCCAGTTCTATTATTTCTTTTAAATAGGGATTTAATGCTCATGAATGGAAGGTGAATGCTTGAAAATGAAAGGTGATCACTGCAGTAAAGGACAAATCAATACAGAATCAAAGTGCTCTACTTATCCACAGGCAAACTAAAGTGAAAGGTAATGTCTTCAAGACCCTTTCAAGCAGTTGTACTAATAGAAACGATGATTAAATTCCCATACACTTGGACTTAAAAAAAATCTGTGATTAAACACTTACTAGAAAAGGAATTGCCAGTTACCTGGACTGTGGGCATTTTGTTGTTCACTTAGCTTGATTTAAAGGAAAGGAATTTAACTGAATTCTGTGAATTTTTAATTAATAAAGATTGATAGCTGCAAAGACCAGTCTAGGAAGGACCAGAAAAAAATTATTCTCCTCTAAGTTAGTTAAAGTTCACTTTCCAGGAATGCAAGGAATTGAGTACTTTTCTTGGGTTCTGGGTCACATAATTATAAATGAGTATATTTGGAATAATAGCTGGAAAGGTAGT
>NW_009631206.1:0-19859 GCF_000690535.1 Cariama cristata | reverse complement strand
CAGCAGGTATGAAATGGGCTTTATTTTACCTCCAAATGTGATTAATATTGGAGGCTGAAAATAACATGATAGCAAAAGAAGTGCTCATGTTCACAGGTAAAATATTTCTGAAATTCAAGGAAATTGTAAAAAGTGAAAATAGAATTTGGGCCAGGAACTTTCTGTGCTAATCTGGGACTGACATTTGCAGGTGTTCATGTCAAGAGATTTTGGTTTTGGGTCATTCTCAGCAGTAGATGAAACAATGAAGGATTCACTTTCTTTGATCTTCCAACAAACCCTGATTGGCTGGAACCAGGGAGAGACAGTTAACTTCACAAAGTCAATAAATGTGACCATCTGGGAGAATGCAAATTTAGACAAATGTGATATATGTGGGATGACACTTTTTGCTTAGAACATGCCACACCATAAAAGCATTAAAAATACATTTAAATGACCCAGAGCATTTGATTAAAGCCTTTAATATACAATAAATTCAGCCCCAAGCAAACTAAAGGGGACAACTTGTACAAATTTCAGACCCAGATTCATTCAGGTTTAGTGTTCTGCCTCCTCAGCCTCTTCTATTCAGGCATCTCTGTCTGTATTTCTTTTCATTTCAACTAAGTAAGTGGAATCTGTGTAAAAAAAACACAATTCATTGTGCCACAACTCCTCCTTAATGTGGAAAAATGTTTTTCCTCTTTCAGTTCTTTACATTTCATCCTTTCAACCACTGGCTTCAGCAAAAGTTAAGTATCTTTGCACACGGGTAACTTCTCCTGCAAGGACTCTCAGTATGTCTAAAATGAGTAAAGCTGAGCTGATTAGGACCGGATACCCATAGCTACTGGTAAGACTACTTTGTGTTGAGCATCATGTCCTTCCCCAGCTGCAGGAACATCACTGGGGCTCAGCTATTTCCCAGGCAGGAAGAAATCCAAAGCTGCTCCCAATTCTCTTCCAAGTAGTACAATGTACAATGCTGCTATCTAACCCTCCCAGATAGCTATCTACACAGTAATATTTATCTGTCATTGGTGTCTAGATTTTTGGGTCATTCTCAGTGTGTTTTGGCATGATATAAAATGCAATGTTTCCATAGACTGGACTGTGTCTTGAACATGCTTATTCAACCCAATGACCTTACTAAAAGTCTCTTTTAAAGCAGTAGGTGAACTTAACCTGATCTGAAACAGTAGATGTCCTTTTTGTGGTGGCCATGTACCTACATTGTCTGTTCCACAGCAGGCAAATGGGTATTGCCCAGGGATTGCCTTTTTCCTACAATGTGCACAGCTGGACAGACAAATGGTATATTATGATTTGCTGCTGATATAAATACCTACTGCACCCAGGACAGGATAGAAGTTGGGGAAAAGTGTGTGTCACAGCAGTGTATCTGTGACACAGCACCTCCTGGAGATACAGCTGATGTGGTACAGTTTATTTAGCACTTATTTTAGGTGAAAATTGAAGGCTCAGCCCAGCCATTACCTAAAGATTTCTCAGCTTACTTTTTTTTTTTATAGGAAACAGAGTATTTCTAGTTTAAACAAACACAGAGGACTTGCCAGCTTCCATTCTTTGTGAAATGTTATTTTTGGCAAATTACCTGACTATTTATATTGAATAAAACAATTGAAAGGATGAGCTTGCAGCCTTTATTTATATGAAATAGTTCTTCTAGCAATAGTGGAACTAGCTACAGGAGTAAAATTTGTCTAACTAAACCTTTATTTTGTGTGATAGGAGATATAAGTTAAGGAAACAGAACGTGCATCCCAAAGTGTGGATCAAGATTGCTGCAGAATAAAAGTTGTAGTTACTTTATGCGACTTGTTTCTTCCAAAACAAAACACTGCCCTGTGTGCCTGGTCCTCAGATGGCGTAACCTGTCGTGGACCCACTGCCATCAATAAAACTGCTCCTGTCGCCCATGGAACAACCCTGACTTTGCAATAGATGACCAGGCTATCACACCATGGGCATAGCTACAATACCAAAATGAGACGGCAGACTGAGGCATTTACTCAGATGGGGAGGCCTACTGGAAACCAGGATGTTAAGCAGAAAGCAGAGGACATGCCTGCTACTATCTGTGTTTTACAAGGTGAGACAGATACAGTAAAAAGTGAAGGTTTCTGAGAAGGAGAAAAGAAAGGGGTGGGGGACTCTCCCTTTGAAAGAGCAAGAGTCCAAAGCCCAGTTTCCTGTAAAGTCTCTTGTGATCACATCTACTTGTGGTTAGAGAATTACATATTCCACAGGGCCAACTGTGCACTCATTTGTTCATCCTTTCTGTTCACACTGGTCCTTTAACGGCTCTGTGCAATAAAGTACACAGTGCTAACCACTACAGCCTACTTCATCTGCACTTCATCAGATTAGCATTAGGTTGAAGTCTCCAAGACAATATAAATGAGATCAATAAATAGTGCAATCAATCTCAGCTAGTTTTAAGTGTCCAGAGAGAGATTTAAACAGAACTCCTGTAGGCTGACATTGCTTTACCAGCAGAGAGAACACCAAACACATTGTATTGATGCTAACACGTGTGTTGCCCCTTATGACATTTCTTGCACTTAAACAGCAAAGCCAACAGGACTGTTTCTGTTCATTTATGCATGCTTTGGAATAAGTGTTTAAAACATTGTTTGAACTTGCAGTGATAGAAAAAATGCATCTATACAGTTCTTCCTTTTCTTTGGTTTCCCAAATGGGTTGAGGCTTATCTTGTTCTGCATCTCTTTTTACATTTCCCAGGTATTCAAGCAGGGACTGAATAATCTTTGTCCAGCTCTGAGTGCACTGTCAGTGACTAAAGAATAATATCTATTTCCAAGATTTGCAAAAGAAAAACAAGAATAACCCAAAATGCTCCAAATAAAGAAAACAAGCACAACATCCTGATTCCAGATATTTAAAAGAACAGTGATAACAAACTTAAAAAGCTGAAGTAACATAGCACAGTCAGAAGTTCTACAGATATAAAGGATGGAATTAGTTGAAATCTGTATGCTGAAAAAAGCGTA
This sequence comes from Cariama cristata, assembly GCF_000690535.1. Lineage (NCBI taxonomy): Eukaryota > Metazoa > Chordata > Aves > Cariamiformes > Cariamidae > Cariama > Cariama cristata. The sequence goes on along the minus strand of NW_009631206.1, from coordinate 16,842 downwards.
ACACTGAGGCAAAAAAAATCCTCTGCATGGTATAGGTTTGAGAGTATTCTTCATCACTTCACCTTTACACTGAAATCGAAGCAGTTACAGCAGTCTCAGCCTGGAGCAATGACTCAGGACCTGCCATATGTTCCAAAGTGAAACAGGGCAAGACAATTCAGAACATTCCAGGTTTTGTTATTATTGCTGTTTCCCCAAAATGGCAACTACTGTTTCACTGGGCTAAAAGAATCTTCCTTTGCTTGACAAAACTCATAAAGAGAGCTTGGTTTTTGAAAAGCGGCAAAGCAGGTAGGACATTTCTTATAGCTTTCCTTTCTTTTCACCTTTCTGTGACCCCTAAGAAGTCACAGTCCTCTCACCGTCTAGTCAGCATGGGGAACTGCAGAATGAATGGGCTGGAAAATTCCTCTGAAAGACAATAATAATATTTTTTTCATATATGAATTCCAGCTTGGTTCTTAGGAGCTCAACAAAGTGAAGTCACAGTTATTGGTTTTTTTTAATTTTTATGCTTCTTCATAGAGCTTTTCAAAGGCACTGGCTTTTGCGTAGGTTGTAAGTTTATGTGAAAGTCCTATACTAGTCTATGTTACATGTTTTAGTGCATTCTGTACTGCCCTGAGAGCTAACCCCCCTCCCCCAAAGAACTCTTTCTCAGCCCCTTCATCTGTAACCTTTCTGCAAGTAAATGCTAATTGAAAAAGAAAGAACACCACTAATCTTGGAATTTAAATGCATTTAACAAAACCAATCTCAATCTAAATTGTTGTTTCACCATTCCCTTTTCCCCAACAGATGTCGAGAAACTGCAATTCCTATTAAGAAGACTTGACTGTTTACTCAGCAAGAGAACTTCAGGCTCAGGCTGCATCAATCTAAATGCGTTTCAGGACGTCAGTCTTTTGAAAAGTGCAGACTGTTAGTTGGTTATTTTTAAATGTGATCTTCACATAAAAGAGTTGCTGCATTTTTTCTTTTCACTTTGTCATCCCTCCCTCCCTCCCTCTTTTTATTTTTTTTTAATGATGGCATCAAACATAGATGTCCTGAATTTTTATGTCCCATTCCATTTAAGTTTTTCTTCATGATGCTTTATTCATTCCATTTAAGTTTTTCTTCATGATGCTTTATTTCATTTTTTTCTCCCTTCTTTTTAGCTTTGACCAAAAGGAATTATTAGTGAAGATTGTGAACATTGTTGCAGGAAAAAAATAAAGATTCCAGAAATGTTATGTAGTGAGAATGTTAGACATCAAAACCATGAATATGTTTTCTTACTGAGCTTTACAGTAAAGCCCCCGTGGGTTTTGACCACAGACCTAAGTAAAGTTATCTGAGTAGATAAAGGTGACTCTGTGTGGTTTTGTTGTTTTGTACCCTGGGCGTCGCTAGTTAACCACGATCAGGAAAGTAGACATGTGTCTTGTTTTTGTCCCCTTTTTCTCTTGTCTCTTCACATGATCCTTCAGTTAGTAAACGCAATGTTAGTATTTGCAAATATATCCTTGACTGATAATCATTGAAATGTAGCTTAGGCTTCAATTCTGCAATTACTGTCTGTCTGTAAATGTACATAGTTACACTGGTACGAATGTCGTTTAGCATGATTCCTTCAAGCGTGTTTTACCATAGAATAAATGTCAATTGCTTTACTCATCAGGTGTTGAAATATGGTGGGTCAAGTCCTTCACTTGCTACAGAGGAGCTGGTAAGACTGAGGACTGCAGGCTGTGTTTTGCACCTGCATTGCCACAGGCAGGTTTGCAGTGGCTGGGCCAGCCCCACCTTGAACTACGTGTTGCCTGAATAGGGGATGCTGCTTTTCTAAGGTCTTTGGAATATCCTCCATTTTCTCTGACAAAAGCAGGTGGGGGGAATGCTCTGGACCACACAAGGTCAGGCTTAGCCACGTGGCTCTGAACCCACCGTTCTTAAGTATTGCAGTGCAGAGAAAGTCAGCAAAAGCATGGAAAAATGGCATGTAGATGAAAAAAAAATAAGTTAAATGATGAATGCTAACAGGCAACAGATAATTGAGTGCATGGGTGTGTGTGGGTGAATGTCTGAAACTGAACTTTTGAACTCTCAAGCAGAAACCTGCTACTTGCTGGCTTCAATCTGCATGGGCTGGCTGTAAATTTTGGTAACACCTGGACTAAATAAAACTGGTGCAACTTGAATTCTCCAGTTAATAAAGAGGAATTAAACACAGTTAGCAAGTAGGTGGCTGCTCATCTGCTGGGCTTCTGCACATAGACTGTCTACATAGCGAAAATGGGGGACTTGGATTCCAGAAAGAAGACCTGGTGCCAAAGCAAAGGGTTCCCAAAAAGAAGTGATCTCAGAAAGAAGATGACCCAGAAAGAAGAAGGTTGGAGGAAAAGTCCTAGAGGTGGAGAAGATCTAGGGGATCAAGAAGATGAAAACAAATGCCAAGGGATGCGCAGGGGAAAACACTGACCTTCTGTCCAAACCTCCCAGGCCAGCAATGATCCCTGGTTGGGAGCGAAGTCAAAATTTAGCAAATATAATGCTGGTGATGGTAATGTATAAGTGAGTGTGTGAGATAATCAAGTCGAATAAAAGCTCTGATCTTGTTGGTTCTTCAATAAGCCCAGTGTCCAGAAGGGTGAAGAATGCTGAGCCAAGTGTTAAAGGATGATACTCAAGTACCATGAGCATTTAATATTATTTTAAAAATAGAATAGATATTTCTTTAAGATTTTGAGGAAAAAATGAAAATATACAAGTAGAAAAATCAAATAAACAATAGACTTTGATTAAGAATTCAATAAATACTCCACGATAACCTGAAAATGGAAGCAGTTATAAGGAAAAATGAAATTAAGTCAAATGAAGTGCAATACACAAAGAAATCTCTCACAATGGCAATCTAATGGATAATTTTGCAGTCTTTAGCCCAGCTACATATCCAGGAAACCATTGGAACCAATTGCTAGTGGGTAGGGCAGAGAGGAAATCATTTCCCATCTGCAACATGCCAAGATATCAGAAATAATTCCATTGTGCAGCATGAAAAAGAAGAAAAATATAACCTTAAGAAAATCTTTGTTTTAAAGTCTTTTTCATGGAAGAATTTGCCCTCCCAAGAGTTCACTTGGTCTCTGAAAGCTCCAGAGCAAAGTCTGGAAAGCTGAACTGAAGTTTATTCTTTTCTGATGCAAATTGCGGTTGAAACAATAGATTATTTTATAACCCCAAAATCTGTTCTTTAAAAACTCATGACCATTGACAATCTATTTAAAACTTAGGAAACTCTACAGACATCACAGAATTAGCATGCTCATCTCTACGAGTGCAATCCTCCCCTCTCCCCCAAGACCCTCACAGCAATCAAAACAACTACAGATAGGTTGATGGCCCATGAAGTTCTGGATATTTCTGTCTACAGATTCAAAACCTTGATTTGGGTACTCAGTACCTTGAGTCATACCCCAATATGTATTCAGAAGTCAATTTAAATGAAGTGTTAGTGAATATAAAATGCCTGAATTTTGGACCTGACACTGACATCCTCTTCCAAACTGTGGAAAGAATTTTTCAATGTGCTTAAGTTTTATTTTCAAAAATGATGAAAGCAGTGAAGGCCAGAATCTGAAAGGAATTTGAATTCTGCCAGAGGAAATCAGTAAGAATGAGATAAATAACTACTTCTCTAAGTCGAGCCTAACTATAAGGCAGTAACCAATTTCTGTTTTAGAGGATATCTATTGTGAAACATAAATATATGACCTATTCAGCGGACCCTACAGCACATCCACCTGCAACAGGTCCTGCTGTCATCTGTCACCGAGCTAACAGTGTTGGATAGCCATATGCCATAAAATGCCACTTCACTTTTCAACCCTTTTTTAATGGAAAGGAGACTGAGACAGAATTATTTTATACTTTTTCTCCACCAGTGACTTAAGACCAGTGAAGAGTAACATGCTACACATGAATAAAGAAATGGGGCTTGAGATCAAGTGCCTACAAAAAAAATCCTTGCATTTTAGGGAGTTATGAAAAGCAAGTCAATAATTTTGCAGGTATGTATTAAAAGTTTGTGATCCCATAATATCATGAACTCTGCACCAACAAGGTATCTGCATGGGTGCAAAGGGTCTGAATTATATATACAGTTTCTCAGAACAGCATATGCCATACATTAAGTTTGTTAAACCAAAGTTGAGCGTTCTCCAGTTTTTTTGGGTGGCTTTCTAAATTACAGTAACACAACCGATCATCCTAGCAACCATGGCAAACACAAATGCCTGTGCAATAAAGACAATCTACTTTTGAGACACTGCTCTTTAGATTACATAGTTTAAAATTCAAAACCAATATATTGAATCACCAGCACTTTCAGTATAGTTAATAATGTTTCTGTAAATCAGATTTCTATTTTTGGTCCAAAAAGTAGCCTCGGAAACAAAGTCATTTTTTGAGGGGACTGAATTATAACTGAAAAATCTTTGCTTCCAAAATGTTAGAACCAAAGGAGTTTAGTTTTGTGGTGATGTTTTGCTTTTCCTTGAACATCAGGAATGCAGGTGTTTGCTCTCTGCTTGTATTTCATTCAGCAAATACATTAATTGTGGTCACTGCAAGAGAAATTCCCCTCCCTATGTGTGCATGGCTCACCTGGGTTCCCCTCTGACTCTCTTTCATAGGATCCCAGTCTAGCAAGAAAGTAGAACACCTTGTACATCCTTGTTTTGCATGAAGGATCATCGACCTCTCAAATTCCTGGTGTTAAAGGTCAACTCATAGTGTTTAGTTTTCTTCTCCAACACAACTTCATTTTAGGTTTGTGCTTTTTTATGGCATCCGCGGTTGATTTCTTTCAACATTCTGAAGTGAGAAGACTCTCTGATTCCTGTCGGCCACTCTAGAAGTTGGCTGCGGGAAGGAAACCTCATCTGTGGAGGGGTAGTAATAGGAGAGGAGAATGGCTGGGTCCCTATTCAATTAAACAACTGGCTCCTGTGTGCCAGGCTGCACTCATGACACTGTGAGGAAACATGAGAGCCTCTCTGATCTGTGTGGCACCACATCAAAAGCTGGAGCCTGCCTCAGCATAGTAGTACCACTCTTTTCATGGCACAGTGCGGAGGATAAACAAGCTGGTCTTCCAGCTCTGCAGGTGAAGCATCCAGCCAGAGACTCAGTCACAGCCACTTCATCTTCCAGAAATATCTCCCAATAGCATTGCAAAAAAACTTTTGTGTTGGGACAAAAAAGTTGCATGCTGAACCTGGAGCCCATTCACAGCTGTATTCTTCTTCCTGCTGCATAATGGGCTCCCTTAGCACCCAACCCAGCCATATTCTAAAGGCAATACAAATGGGAAATTTGCCCCAGCCCACAGTGAAACACATCTCTTTTCATATGAAAGTACTCATTTCCTTCACTGTCAAGGGCCAAAGCTGAACTTTTTGTTGTCACCTATTAATTGCTATGTGAGTTACATGGTTATTTATTTTTTTGGTCCCAAGACACTCACAAAAGATCACAAAAAATTGTTATTGCTGTGTGCCAATCAAGTCATCTCCCACTGATAGAGCACAAATAAGGGGCTACTCAAACTTATTCTCTATTGAGGTTTTCTATCCAGAGTGAACTGATGCTTTATTTCAAGACTAGTTTGTAGTATGTTTGCAAACTGCAGTTGGATACAAGAAAATTTTTACTTCAACAATTAAATTTATGCTCAGACACAGCAGTAGAGGGGTAATGGGTAATGGCTAAGAAAATAATGCTGAAATCTTCAGGGAATTCACTTCAAAAGATTTGCTGATTCAGTTCAGAGTAAATACCTGTAGCCTTGATAATTATTCCAGCTACCCCAAATTCATCATGCTGCAAACTGTGTCTGAGAATCTTTTGGGAACAGTCATTTTTGTATGGCATTCTTCATACCCTATGCCATGAAAAGGTCAGAAAAATTGGGAAACAACTTTACTCTTCATAGACAATAAGGTTTTTTACTTCTGAACCTTGGTTCAACAAGTTTCACTTTTACTTTGCTTGGCTTCAAGTATGTACTAAAATGTTTGAATTAAGACTTTGATAGACAAAGCAGCAAAAAGAAAAACAAATACTTTTTTTTGGCTGCTTAATTCGCCTTTGTGAATGAAGAGTCGAACCAATTAGGACTCCAAAAAATGTTTCCTATTACTGGTAACAGTAATACAATACAATAATTCTAATTAATTAATTCTCATTCTAATTAATCAATTATAATTATTTAATACCAAAGTTTTCAAAACAAATTGTACAGTAATTTACTGATGACTCTTGCAAGGCATATCTTTATTACTGACCTCATTTAAGGTGACAGTGAGAAAGGCAGATGTTTGCCTGGTGTTACAGAATGAACTACTCTGACTAGAACTAGAAATTGTGACTCTTGTGTGATGATTAAAATCCACTTTAAATACAATGAACAGTTTACTGGCCAATGTTGTTCAATAGGTAAATGATATTATACTTGCCTTGGTCATTGATTAGCCTAGAACTTTCTGGAAAGTCATTTTAGACTGTCAGTAGTAAAAGTTTACCTGTTTGGTGAATCAAAATAGAACAACAAAGAGTTACAAACAAATATGACAAACTTTCACAAAAGACGGAGCATTTGTAAAAATTGACATGCTTTCTAGAAGAATTTGATTTCATTTAAACAGCAGTTCAATTAATACTCTTCTCATTTAAAAAAAAATGCAACAAGATCTACAAGGTATTTATCCTTTTTATTCCTTGCCTTCCTTGGAAATGTTGGTAATATGTACCCCTCACAGAAATACTGGGGGCCTCAACTTTTATGACAAATGAAGACCCTGCGTTTCATGTTAGGGTAGCATTTACTCAAAGGAATGCCCACATTTTTTGTGGGTGAACTATTCATTCACTTGTGTGAATAAAATATTCAGGAGTTCTAAATTCATAATCTGTTTCTTTAAGGCACTGTGCAATTGTGGATAAAAGATGATACTACAGTGAAAAACACTGCTAATTACCATTTATTATTATCCATTATTATTTCCATTTATATCTCACTATTTTTAACTTGCTCATAAAAATTTCTCTTCCTACAACTTAGTCCAGATTGTATGATAATAAGTGAATAAATAATGCTAGCACTTTCCTATCTTGTTTTTTTTTTTTTCTTCTTTTTCATGAAACCAGATTTCTGGATGTGGATCATCACTTTGTATTCCCCACCCCTCTCAAAAACACAGCTATAATTTTGTAGACATTGCTAAGTATCTGAGGTGAATGTTTGGTAGAATTCTGCTGGCATGTGACAAACAAACAAATACGTAAACAGACTAAATACAAATACAATACACTCTGCAGATTTTGCCAGGATTCTGAGAACATTTTCTACTGACCTGAAAAAGGATTTTTTTTTTCTCATGTGCTGTTTTCTGTATGTTGTGTCACACAAAGCATATTCTGTACAATCTGTGAAGCCTCACATTAGACAGAGTGAAAGTTAAGTGAATTTTAGGAGGATTATTTATTATATTGCAAATCACAGCCTGGCATAGTGCATTTCTTCACTGAAATATGTTTTTAGCACTTTGGAAATCCCTTTGTATGCATCTGAGTCGATTAATTTCTCTGTGAGCATACGTGCTACTCAATATACTTGTTATGTGTTTGTAGCTCTCGGTGTGTAATGAGACATTTTTGCTGTTGCTGATAATTCTGTAGATTCCATTGTGCCCAGACATATGGTGTCAGTTGTTTGAAGGCTTTAGAAACCCTCGGATTGGCTGTGATGTATAAATGCAATAATCCCCATAGAAAACTTCGGACTTCTCGATCCAGAGTTTGAAATCCGCATGCTCACTTGCAGACTGGGGAGTATTAAAAACAAACGGGCCCTTGTAGATAATTTAACATTAATGGCCCGAGTCAACAAGAAGTGCAAAACATTCAGCCCCCAGGAAGAGTGATACAAAGTCTGAGCTGTGCTTCCGCAGGGTATGAGCCAGATGGAAATACATATAACCAGCATTTTATCAGTATTCAGTGTGTATTAAATTAATGTTATTAAAGGACAACTTTTAAATATTTTAATAAGGAAGAATGATGATCTGCCTTCTCTCTGTAGTCCTAATCCAAAGCCAGCAGCAGCCAATCGAAAGACCCCATTGATTTTGATGGGTTTTCGATTGAGCCTTATGTCTGCAAGCTGGATGAAAGGCAGCTGCAGGGAATTGGAGGGCCCTGGTTTAGCAGATGCTCCTGGCTTCCCCTAAACCCACGCAAGCCACCACAGGTCCTTCATAGCATGTGCATCTGGGGTGAAATCATGACTCCATCACAGTCAGTGAGAGTTTTACCACGGACTATGGGTGGATTTCAAATTTTACCCCTGGTGCGAGTAACCCAGTTTATTTTATTTGCTGTTCTGGATATTAAATATCCCTGACGAGGGTTTTCTGCTTGGATTATCTCAGCGGGCCTGTAAGCAGCAGAGTTGTCTATTATGTGTCTATAGCCCTGTTACCTGATTTGGGGCATAAATGCATACTTTCTATGCTCAGAACCTTGATGTCACACGTTTGTTCTTGTAGCGGCCTAATAAAACAAATACTGGTCAAAGGCCAAAACTTAAGTGAATAAGGACCATTTTCCCTTGCAATATCATGGCCTTAAACAGTGTTTCACCAAGGTTAAGTTGGGCTGCAATATGATTTGTTAAACATGACTGACCACAGATAGTGTTTGAACAGAGGAGCAATAACATTTCCTGCATCCTTCTAATACATTTACTTGCATGCACTGTGGTAAAGATTTTTTTTTTTAGGGAAAACAAGTACACTAGTGGGGTCTTCCATACAATTTAATGAACCACTGGGCCTCAACTTATTTTTATTTGTTACTTATATGGTTCTTGTGTTTAGGGCAGCAGTGCTCTGAAGTCCAGGTTGTAACTAGGTCCCATTGTTCTGGATGCGATACAAACACAGAGTTAATCAACTGAACAATGTGTAACGATTTGTAACTTCATTGTTGTTGCACATTGCAGGAGTACCAGAATGGGTGCAGCCCAGCATTCTGTGACCAACTAGAAATTATTCCTATCTTTTTCTCTCGCTGAGAAGGCTACTTAAAACTCTTGGATAAGCATTGGCCAGCTGCTGTCCAGTAAACAGAAGTCAAATATGCATCAAGGGAGAAAAAATTAGCCTGGCTGTACAGCCTACATGCAGGTGCACAAAGAATAGCAAGTAAAATGGGAAAGCAAAAAAGGTTTTAGTCCTTAGCTTCCCTTGAATTGCTTGAGGCTAAATGGATCTCTTAGGTTACGCCAGGAATAATATATCTTTGGTGATGAACAGACACTTCTTCCTTGTAACACTTTTCCACTTGCAGTCCCTCCTAGCTTTAATGCCAGGGGAATTTCCAGATAAGATGTTTACAAGCTTTTTGTTTTCTGTGTGCTGCTGGACCAGTAAGGAGAGTTATTTGTGCTGGAGGATTGCCTTCCATTCATGTCTATATAGTTTCTCCCTTCATGATTTTGTGGAAGATGTCCAAATGAGCAAGTTCCATCCAGAGTTTCCCAAAATCACAAAATGAGAATGCTCCCTCCTTTGAAGCTGGGGTAGAGGACACAAAACTGAGCTTTTCTATCTCTTTTCTGAGGACATCTTCTCTATCTCTCAGCTAAAGTTCAAAAGATTTTTAGGAGTACTCAGGTAAAGCACTCAGACAACCAAAAATAGTTTATTCAAGGGGAAATTTTTACTGAACTTTAATTTTACTCTCAAATATTTGTTTTCAGATGACCAAACCCAAAAATGCTAATGCCACTGGAATTATCTAGGTGAGACAAATATAATTCCATAATCCACTCAGACACAGAGGTCAAAGATTCCTTGCAAGGTGCAATTCTCTCTCTCTTTGTTCTTTGGATCATCAGAAGAACCAGCTGCACCGTCACCTTAAGTTACCACTACTGCAGTCTCTTGTGTTTGTTTCAATATTGCTGCTGTCTGGAAGGGAAGAAAATGGCATATTTGACAATGGGGAACTGCCTCTCTAGAGCCCAAAACAACCTCTTCTGGGTATATACGCCATCCTTTCCCTCACGTATGTAGGCAAGAGACCGTAGCTGATATCAGAGGAGTTGCACATGATGGGTTTTATTCTGTGAATAGGAAATATTGGGATTCAGAATGCTAGTTACTTTTTGCATGCAAATGCCCTGTTTCTCTAACATAAAGGGCTCTATAAGTTACAGATAACTGTTTTGTGAACCAAGCTCTAAATCCTCTCTTTATTTTAGCTGGAGACTTTAGCCAGTGGATAAGCACCATCAGACATTATTCAAACATTTTACTGCTTGCAAAGGAATTATTTTTTTTTTAAAAAAAGAACACTTTAAATAGGGGAAAACAAACAATTTCTTTGGAAGTGGCCTGGTTATGGATATCTTCTTTCCACCTCAGTGGCTTGATGTGACTGTTAACTGGCATTTGGCTGTTTTATAACTGGTGCAATTATTTTGTCAAAGGTTGTAGGGTTTTTTCCTCCTTTAAAAAAAAGTTAGTTTACAGTTTATTAACTTAGATTACTGCTAATAGCTCCCATGGGTCTTTCTACTAAAACAAGGACCAGGATAACTGATTTCTTAAGACCAATCTGGAAGACTTTAAAAAGCATTAATAGCTATCACTGAAACAGCAGGAGGAAGAATAGTCTGTCTTTTTTTTTTTTTCTTTTTTTTTTTTTTTCTTCCTGTTCTCTGTAGAAACTTTTCTCCCCAACTTTACCTATTTATCTATTATCCTATATCTCTCTTTCTCTCCCTTTTTTTCTTTTTCCTTCTTTTTAGAGCTATTAACAAGCTAAGTTTTCAGGGAGTGCAAATAATCAGCAATGATTCTTTTTTGATTGTTCAGGGAGCACATTAGCACATAAATAGGAAACAAAGACTGGTTCTAAGATGGTTCAGGGAAAAAGTAAAATGATACTTTAAAGTATGGAGACCTGAAGTCACAACACCTCATCTTTAAAAAAGTCTAGAACCAGTAAAGAATATTATTCATGCTTAACATTTCATTTGTTTTAACATTTGGCTTTTTTTAGTGCATAAATACTTGTAAAATCAACACACCCAGGTTAAACATTTAGGCATGCAAGTGTGTGGCTGGCATGTCTTTGAAGAAGGTAATCATTTATTACATGGGTCTGTCAGTAGGAAAGGTATTTCCCTTCTTCTACTGCTTTGGCATGGCTCCTCCAGTCGTACCTTTCCGTCCTTTTCCTCACCTTCCTGTCCAAAAGAGGAATGTGTGGACAAAGGTTGAGTAGAAGTGCTTACTCAGTGCATCTGAACTAGTGTCTGTGAAATCTACTGAAGAGAATAACAGAAAAAGTTTTCATTTTTTCTTACTCTTATTCCTTTGTTGTGGTTGCTATAGTGAATAATGGAAGAAACTTGTTTTGCTGTGGAAGGACTGTAAGCAGTTAAAACGGCTGGGCTGTTTATTATCCAGGTACTAACATTGGAGTACTCGGTGCCAAACATCATGAGGAAGTGATAATATGAGTCCACATTTGCAGGAATAAGAGTGTAGATATAAATAGGGAAATGATAATATTCTGAGTGTTCTCATATTTTAAGTTACTTGAAGTTGTGGTGTTACGCAGTCTGGAGCATCAGTCATCCAGATGAGACACTGGATGAAATTTCATTTCTTCCTCTGTTTGTTTCCTGAGTAGTAGGAATCATGCACTAGTTAGATGTATTGATTTTCATGGTTTTGATGCACTGCCCAGTCTGAGAAAGAACCATTACAAAACTAGGTGCTGTACAAATCAAAGTAATTAACAACTAATAATTATCCTTTCCTCAAAGATTTTATAATTAAAACACTACTATTTCTGTTCTCTGGAATAAAGAGGAATTGGGGTCGGGATGGGAATAAAGGATGCTTCTCTGATACCGTTCTAACGGGAAGATACATATAACTCAGAAATAGTGGCTTTGAGACCTGAAAAGATCAAGCAAGTCCAGCTTAGATATTTCAGTATTGTTCTTCCCACTGCTTTGCAAAGAGTTTTTGATCAGATACAGCATTGCACAGATGTATGAAGTGAACTGACAGAGAATTACTAAACCCCTCTGCCCCTGCCCTTCAAACCAGGAACTGGTGTTTGTCATAGCAACATACTTTCCATTGTCTATGATATTATTAACCAGAATGCAGCACATGAATAAAAAAAGATCTCACCTACCTACAGCAGAGGTGTCCGTATTTATAAAACAAGAAATAAAGAGAGAGCTTGGAGATACTTCTTAAGAATCATTTCTGAAAATGTTGCTCAGGAAATAGATTAAATTATGTAGAGCTCAGTTATTGGCATCATCAGGTGCTATAAATCAGCATAACTCCTTCAAAGTTGATTTTACCATATTTAGAGAATGGTGCTTTGGTCTGTATTTTGCTTAGCTGAAAAGGTTTGCAGACATATATTTTCATTAAAAATTGTTCTCAGGAGTTTATTTCCAACCTATTCATTGTTTCAGTAGAAAATGCTTCATTTTCACTCCTGAATGAGGGTCATACCATTGTCCTCTCTCTTCAGTACTTTATGGTTTTATCCTTTATTGATTCACAAATATATATTGAAAGAACCAATGTTATCAGATAGGCAAGTTACAGTGTAATCCTATTTTCCTGGAATAAGTTTTGCATGTTCTGTAACGTGCTAAAAAAAGGTTCACTTTGATGAGAAAATCAAAAAGTTAAAAAAAAATGACCAATGGATTTATTGGGAAAATACACATGTCATTTTCTACTACCAGTACCCTTTGGCAGTCAGCTGTTGATGTTCAAGCACTCTTGTAGTAAAGGTGACTACAGTGTATGACAGATAGTATGGTAATGAAATGGAATACTTTTCTGTTTCACTGAAATTTCAATAAGAGTGGAATTTTGCCTCAAAAAAAGGGCAGTGATCTTCTCACAGACACTGTCCTTTGTCCTGAGGCACACAAAATCCCCAAATCCCTAAAATATTTTATCTAAAGAGAAGATAATTTTGCACCAGCCCAGGCATGAAAAAGAAAAGTATATCAGATGCAGCTGGAAAAGTCCTGTTGCTCAGGGAGAGGGTAAATTAAATGTTTCTATCTTATCTGTATTTCAATTACAATTTTATTTTTGGTCCCTGGAAGTGCAGACAGTTGAAGTCTTGAGAAGTGGAAACACTCATAGGTGTACGAAAAAAGAATCTTTAATGGTGGAGATGTATATATTTGAACTATGTTGTTTTTCATGTGGGGTATGCATACACGACATTTAAATAAAAATGTGGACTATTATGGAGGGGCCCATCTGTTTGAGTTCACTTCAAGATTCCCTTTTTTGTCTTTTTTTTTTTTTTTCTTCGCAATAATGACCTAGTTTAAGAGTCAGAAGCTCTGCCTGGCTCATTCTAGGGCTCAATCCTAATGAAACCAGTTGTGTAAAGACCAAAACAGTTAATCATGAAGGGGCTGATCTGACTTTCATTGGTGTCCATGGTGCATATTTGTATCCAGTTTTCTGTGAACTGGATGACAACGTCTTGAGATAAATACCTCCTAGCTCTTGAACACCTGGGTCTGTGGGTAAAGACCAGAGAAGATTTCCACCTCCTCTGTTGGGCTATTCAGTGATGATGTAAGTTTAGTTCTTACTGAAGGTGTTACCATTTCATTAGGTGCCTTTGCGGTTGGCACTGTGTTTTTGCTAACTGCCTTACCAAAGACATCCAAGAATGAGTAAGTTCTTATTTCAGGTATACTACCAATCTCCATTGCTATCAAGAGTGCAAAAATGGTCACCTGACACCGCCATGGCTATTGAGTGTACAAACGGCTAACGTTTGTCTTCAGTGAAAAGGGTTTTATTCCTGTAAACAGAGAACCTCACAGCTATAGTCTGGAGCTGATATATCAATATATTATGGTGACTTAGCAGGTAACAACCATACGCTTGGTTTCATGGGCTGGGATATGCAAATGAACCTTGCTCTTCAAAACTATCCTAGCCCAACAGGAGGATGGCAAAAGATCCTTCCTTTGCCTATATTTCTATCAGGAACACCACAGACGTGCAGCATTTTCTGGCTTTATTGTTATCAGGAGACTCTGAGAGACTAGGAGGGACTGGGGGTGGGAGAAGCACTGTCTCCAGTCAACTAACCCCACTCAAGCACCGGAGTTTAGTTCCCTCAGCTGAAGAAGAATTCAAAAGCCCAAAATATCACTGCGTTGGAAAAGCAGGGAAGTCCTTCATATCAGTACAGACAAAAGATAGGTGAATGAAATGGATCTCACTTTTATGGATCCAGAAAGGCTAAGAAAGACTGTTAAAATCACTTAGTAGATTTGGGGTAAATATGAATCTGAACTGAATTGTGATAACTAAGACTAATAACTATTTGGAATTTTGCTGCAGACAATTCTGGTCTTTTCTGTTTATTCCCAGACAAGAAATGCTCTGAAAATGATCCTGCTGACTGAGGTTTCAGTACCTTCTGATTTTAACTGCACTAATGCTATTTTAAAGTAGATAGTTAACATCACTGTAGAACTAGTGAGAGAAAGAGGCTAGAGAAGGTGAAAGAAGATGAGAGAAAAAGGCTATAGAAATGCAGAAATGTCAAAACCCAAAATCTTTTCAAGTCTCATAATTATTCACTTGCTTTAAAAAGTTAGGCATGAACAAATCCAAACCTTCTAAAACAGGATGATTTCGGGAGTAAATCTTTTAATGTCTGGATACACACACATAGACACACACATTTGTACTGTCTACTTATGCAAATATAGAATATTCATATCTTTGTACCTGAGTGTGTCAATATAGAGTCCACACATATGCAAGGTTTATTTGCTATTTTCTTGTTTGGGAAAGGAAGGCAGAGAATTATCTGTCTTCTACCATTCCTCTTGGCAATATTCTCTTATATCTGTCTAAGATTCACACAAATATTTGCTAAGACATTTTCCAATCAACATGAGATTTGAACAATTCCATGATTCATTGCATTCTATATTTCATTATCTTTAGCAAAATGTGTATTTCCTTATTGGTATCACGGAACCACATCAGGGTTTTCATGTGACACAGTTAAAATTCACAGTGCATTCTCAGAGAGTGTACCAGTCAAACATTTTAGGGTCTGGTGGTGTCCTATGGAGAAAGACCTGCAGAAGTCACCAGGATAGAATGATGAATGGATTCTGGATTATATTGCAGTTGAAAAGTATCAGAAAGCTATCTAATAGATCTTCTACTGTTTAGTGAACAGGACTCACATTAGGTAATGGCAGCAGAAAACATTAAAGACAATTGTATATGATGTAGTATTCGGTCAGATTCGTTCACAGTGTATAGTCATTTCCAAATGGCATTTTGCTGTTCTTTGTTCTGTAGCAGTGTCTAATATTTCTAAACATTTTTAGGCTCTGTGACACCTTAATGGTATACAATAACAGTATGCCTTCCTCTTAGAAAAATGGATACTCTCATTTTTCTAAACATTGTGCCTTTACCTTTAACCATTTCCATTTAAATGCAAATTTCAATCATGTCCACCTCTCTGTATTCCAACAGAAACCCAGGGAAAAGACTACACCTTAAATCCTCATTTCTCCATAAAGGGAACTGTTTCCTTCAGGTGTGTCACTGTATGTTATCTATCTTCCTTCTCATTTTACACTTCACCATTGCAGCAAGTTTACCTTGCAGAATTCACAAATAAAACCAGTCTCTTTTTTGGTTGAAAACTCTGCTGATTTTATGTACTAAAAGAAAATGGGCATTTGTAGTTATCTTTGTTTCCTGTTAAAGTTGTCTGACATGGGAATTTCCCATTCGCAAGTCTTTGGACTATTACCAGTATTTACAACTGTTTTTACACTCGAAAGTTGATAATTTCCTAAACAACTGTGGACGAATTAAGTGAATTTATACTATAAGCGTGGATTAATCTCCTAATTATTGTTCCAGTTTAAAGGAAATAATTGAATTTCAGGGTTAAGGATAAAACGTGATGCTATGAAACATATGTGATACTGGTGTCGGCTTCCTGAATGTCTGTTCTTCGTATGCAGCTCAGCAACACATTTGAGCAATTCATTAAGGTGTCTCTGCTTAGTGAGTCTTCTGAGAGAAAGTTACATTTGAATCTGGCATGTAAAAAACATTCAGAAAACAGCCAAACAAAACAAAACTTCTCCCTCCCGCTCACCCCTCACAAAAAATTCCATACCCTTTATCTGTTGTTAGTCCCTCTTGATTTACTTTTGACAAGAGAGGGCACTGTGATAACATTCTAAAGAGTGGACATATTTGTATACACTTGCCTCTGAGACAGAAAGGAAGCCAGGGATTAACCCCTGAACCAATTACTTTACAATATAGCGACTACTTCAACACAAAGCGGGAGGGCGGGGAGGGGGGGGGGAGGAAGAGACAATTTAACTAATTAGTGCAAGTCACAATGTTCTTTATGGGAATTACTCAGTTGGAGGAAAAATTCTTGAGTGGGCTTATAGGCAAGAGGATGACTGCTTTGGAGTGTATTTATTTATTCTTCCTTTGAGTCAGCTTTTACTGGCCAAGAAATTTAGCTGAAGATACTTAATGGCTGCAGTTCTTCAAGAGAATTATATGTATTGGAAATGCTGCATGGGTATATTGTTTCAGCAAAAGTTTATTTTTAACCCTTTATTAAATTCAGCCACGTGCATTTCTAACTCTCCAGCATATTTCTGGTATTGGAGGGATCTAAGCCCACTTTATGCAGGTGTTATGGTTT
>NW_009631205.1:3999-5879 GCF_000690535.1 Cariama cristata | reverse complement strand
TTGGCTGGGAGCCAGCAATGTGCCCTGGTGGCCGAGAAGGCCGGTGGTATGTTGGGGTGCCTTAGGAAGAGTGCGACCCGCAGGTGGAGGGAGGTTCTGCTCCCCCTGTTGTGTGCCCTGGTGAGGCCCCAGCTGGAGTCCTGTGTCCAGTTGTGGGCTCCGCCGTTCAAGACGGACAAGGAAGTAGCGGAGAGAGTCGAGCGGGGGGCTACGAAGATGATGAGGGGGCCGGAGCGTCTGCGTTGCGAGGAAAGGCTGAGGGAAGCGGGCCTGTTGAGGCTGGGGAAGAGAAGACTGAGAGGGGATGTGATGGCTAAAGCTGCTCAGCAGCCCTATCCGACCGCAGTGCAGTCCCTTCCTGCTGGCTGCACATGATGCCGGTGGGATTCCTGGGGTGGGAGCAGAGGGAGCAAGGATGTCTGTGCACATGTGTGTGCGTGTGGGTATGCACTCATGCACAGTGGTTTGAGCTGTGTGGTCAAGGGCGTCAGCACCATGGTGGTTTGAGGTTTGGAGGTGCTTGAGTTTTTGAGAGATGCTCCCAGGAAAGGCAGCACCAAACAGCCATGTGCCCTGCCATGCTCCCAGCTAGCTCTGCTAGCTCAGCAGGTCCAAAGGATGCAGGCAGGAGGTTGCCGGGCTGGGATCTAGCACCCTGCTTGCAAACAGCTTTGGCAGGATTTGGGTCCCCTCAGAAAAATCCCTACAGGAACTATGTCCGCAAATCCAGGCTTTTCATTTTGCCAAGTGTAAAGGGATGGTGGGGAGCAGCAACCCCTTTTTCTTCTGCAACTATCCCTTTTTGGGACACTAGCGATCCCCACTGGTGGTTCAACACCACCACTGGCCCTCCTTGCCTCCTAGGGGAAAGGACAGCCCTGCTCCACCAGCATGGGTGAACCAGGTGAGGAACAGATGGAAACAGAAATAAACAAAAGGGAAGGGGAAAAAACTCAACCCCAGCCTGTTAGTCCCACCAGTGCTGTTATCTCATGGGATATATTTCAGGTACCGACTGTCACACTGGCTCGTTCCAGTGTGGGGCAGCAGGCCGTGTGCCCACAGGCAATTTCCATTTGCATGGAGCGAAGGGATGGGTTATGGTTTTTGCCCTGGGTTTGGTGGTCATGGGCCTTCTGGGGTTTGGGGTTGACTGTGTAAGACATAGCATCAGGTGTCTGGGTGGCTTGGCCAGTTATGTGACAGCAGTCAGGGGCTGCATCGTGGCTTCTGCAGTGCGATGTAGATGTTTTAAAGGAAGTATGCAGGTTATTTTGGGGAGTTCTGCATTTGCAAGATGCCACTGTTGAATTCTGATGCCTGGATAGCTGGTGCTGATGTGGGACTTCTGCAGGGGTGTGTTGATGGTGGCTTGCCATCCATGTGCGCCTGTTAGGAAAACAGGAGCTCTGGGATGTCATGCTGAGAAGATGCTGGTACATTGAGTTTGGAGATGTTCACCCTCAGTGAGAACTCACCTGACAATGGCTTCACTTGGTCTGGGAAACCACCGATTCCTGGGAATGGAGTCAGCAAAAGGATTCTTCTGATTCCCCAGGGTTTCTGGGCAGCAAGGATAAAGCATAGCTGGAAGCAGGATCTTGGCAGTGGGTGGATGGCTGGGGCCACAGTGTGGCTCCTTGGGCAAGGTGGGATGGTGGGAGGTTTATGACATCTGTGAGAGCTGGTGCAGGGTGTGGAATGCTGTAAAATATTTTTTTTATTAATATTACTAGTATTAGCATTGAAGGATGGGGTGTAATTAACGACACACGATGTGCTGAAATACTTTATTAAATCACCTATTCTGGGAAAGGCATCACTGGTCCTGCTCCCCACTGCAGGGCTGGCCAGGCTGCCTGGCTGCCTAGCTTACCTTG
>NW_009631205.1:0-3962 GCF_000690535.1 Cariama cristata | reverse complement strand
TCCCCCCAGTGTCCCCAGGTCCCCAGGCATCCCCTGGCTCCAGCAAAGCTGTCAGCTTCTTGCAGTGGCTCTGTGCATGAGTGCATGTGGGGGTGCATGTGTCTGTAGGTGTGTGTATGTATGTATGCGTGTGTATGCATGTCTGTAGGTCCATGTGTAAGCATGTGTGTGTACGTGTGTATTTGTGCATGCATATATATGTGTGTGGATGTGCATATGTATCTCTGTGTGTGTGCGTATGTGTCTGTGTATGTGTGCACACGTGTGCACATGTATGTATGTGTACACATGTGTGTACATATATGTGTATATGTGTGCATATGTACATGTAGTGTCTGTAGGGGGTGTGTGCACATATGTGTGCATGCAGGTGTGTATATGTATGTTTGTGTATATATGTGTATGTGTAAGTGTGTGTATGCATGTATCTACATATGTGCATGTATTTATGCATCCACATGTGTATGCATGTATGTGTGTGCATATGTGTCTAGAGTATGTGTGTGAGCAGGGGTGTATGTATATAAACATATGTGTTTGTGTGTGTGCCTATGTGTGCAGTTGTATGTGTGTATAAATGCTTGTGTGTGTATATTCCCATGCGCACATGTATCTCTGTGTGTGCATATGCCCTGTCCTGGAGGCTGTGGGGTGAGGGCTTTCACCTGGAAGTGGGGGGACGCTGGGGGCTGGAGCGGGGGTGGCAGGAGGCTGGGGAGGCTCTGGGCATGGCCCTGTTATCCAGTCTCTCTGGGGCCAGACCTTGTACCCATTCTTCCACCCTACCTGGGCATTACACCCTGTCCTGGGGACGGCAGGGGTGAATGGGGGATGCCGAGGGGTTTGCACGATGGGCACCCCAGCGACCCACCCTGGACCTGCCCCTGGCTGAGTCCCTCCTCCCCTGTTGCTCTCAAGCAACATGCAGGGACATGACCGTGGGGCCAGGGGTGACCAAACAGGTTTTCCCAGCCTTCCTAAAAATCTGGCAGAGGGCTGTAATTACCCTTGCCTTAAATCAGAGGGATGCCTGACACGGACACCGCAGGTATGCCCACAGCATCCGCAGGTGTCAAGCAGTGAATCACATCTTGGGGTGCAGTGTGGCACAGCGGGGATGGAGCACAGGGGTCCTGGTCTGCTTGGGGGCAGGAAGAAAGAGGAAGGAACAGGAACTCCTCTGGCCAAGGAGCTGTTTCTTTTGGGAACATGGAGGATAAATTCCTCCTGAGTTCGGAGCCAACACTATAATTCGTACTCAGTGGAGTTACTGGGGCTATGCACAAGAATTACTTGGAAAATCTGACAGAAGTTAAACATCTGTGCTAAGTGGAAGTCAATTTTGGAGGTGACTTTGGGATGCAAGGGAGTATGGGGAAGCACGTGCATGGGCGTGGATGGATGAAGGATGTTCGTCTCCTCAGCTCAGGGGGCAAGGGTAAGCCTGTGGGACCCATCTCAGTCCGCTGAGACGGAGGAAGAAGTGATTTGGAGGTTCTCTCCTGCAATGCTCTGGAAAGGGTTAGGGAAGTTGCTGCTGGTGGCTGGGATTGAGGAAGGCTGTGATACAGCAGCCAGGCAGGAGCTGCCATGAGCAGTAACAGGAACCAGAAGCCTCATCTCACACCTGCAGCTGTCACCTGCATTCCCGCCACAAGCATCTGTGTGCAGGAGGTGGTCCCCAAATACAACAATGGGCCAGCGCAGCTCTCAGGAGACTTTCCTTTGGAAGCAGGAGCCAAATGCCCACCTGCAGGAGTCCTGATCCCCTGGTTGATGCAAGGGTGAGACACTGCTTTCAGCAGGTTTTCCTGTGTGGAAGTTGTTAAAATACCAGGGACGTGAGGCTTGAGGGGGTCTTGGCAATGACGCTGGTGACCGTGCCCAGGTAGGCAGCAGGTCCGGTGACACACAGGCTGATGCCAGCCTTTTTTGGGAACAGAAACGATGCCTAGCCTCAAGCAGGAGCTTAGCACTGGGATATCCCAGGCAGAGATGCTGCACAGTGGCAGCATGTGGAAACGAGCTTTGCAGGGTGAAAGCTGGGCAGCCATGGGCGCCAGTGGACACAATGTTGCTCCACTTTCCCTAGCAGAGGTAAGGGTGAGAGCCTGCCCTGCTCTGTCACAAGCCAGATGCAACAAAGACCTGCAGCGCAGACACAAAATCAGCTGCAAACATCCTCTGAACCACCCAGCTTGGGTTTTTTTCCCTCCAACACCCAGCCTGCTTATTTTTCCCCCAAACCTACTTGTTTTTCCCCCAAACCTACTTGTTTTTCCCCAAACCTACTTGTTTTTCCCCAAACCTGCTGGTATTTCTCACGAGCAGTGGACTGATTGGGCTTAGGAGTCCTGTGTTGGGGACAGAGCTCAGCCCAATTCATGGGGAGTTCTCTGAACTCCTACATTTACCTTCAGGATGGATATGTGATCTTCTACCCTCTGTCTTAACATGCCTACACAGTTGCTCTTGAAGAGGTCCTGCTTATAGGTTTCCCACAATGCAGGAAAAAACTTGAACTGATGGTAGCCAGGGCTCAGGGAGAAGAATTTGGACGTGGTGTGGAAATGACACTCTCCAGGCTGGGATGCTATCCCAGAGCAGAGACCTTCTAAAGAAGGATGGTCCCACTGGAGTCACAACATCCCTGTTTCACGACAGGGTACAGAGAAGTGAATTAAACTGTCTACAGTTATGCAAAAGCCAGTCAAAAAGCTGGAAACAGAACTAAAATTATCTGAGTCCCAAATCTGTGACCTCCTGTTGAGGGACACACATGGAGTGGGATTTTAAACACCCTGACAACCCAAATCCAGTTGGACCTGGGGTTCAGAGTTGCTTATGTTAAGGTATATATACGTAAAGGCATATACAAAGGGCATATTTCTCCTGCTCTGGTAATCTGCACGTAGGCTGCTGCTAGTCCAGCCCTGCTCCTGGTGTCTATTCCAGCCCCTGTGGGAGCTGGCCAAGCCGGGTCAGGCTGCTGTGGCTTTGCCTTGTGCTCTCTGCAGGTCACGTAGGGGATGTCCACCCTCATTAATCATGAAGTACCAGAGCCCAGCTCTGTGGCGTACAGGCAACTCCATGCTCGCCCTACCCAGGATCAGCCTGGATGTGCTGCCTGCAGCCTGGCTGCTTTGGAAACTGAAGCTCTTTTCTGGGTGCAGGAAACAGTTCTCTGTCTTCACTGTGTCTCGAAAATGTCAAGTAACTCAGCGTTGTTCAAAAATCCTCACGCCAGAAGGCACAGGCAACTCTACTGCTGAGCCATCCAAGGCTTATAACTGGAGAGGGATGATTTTCCAGACCTGGTTCTGCTTTTTGCCATAATTGCATGTATTGTGCAAACTTCAGCTTATTTTACTACGTGTTTATTTACAGCTGGCAGCTCATGACTTTTGTCATCAGCTGCTCTGAGCGCAGCCAGTGGCCTGGTTACCCACCTAACCTCAAACAGCCCCTCATTTTCTCCATGTCTAGCATATGAAGTTACACCTGAGTGAAAACTGGAGTCTGCTGTTTATTAAACTCCAATATACTTCACCTCCCCCTCCCCAATTATTTTAAGGTCCTTTTTGAACAGGAAAAATCTGGTGCTGCTTAAATCAGGATCCCCAAGAGGCACTGCAGGTAGTTCCTTGTCAGTGGGGTAATGCTGGTCCCGGGCTGGGTTAGACCCACAGTGTGAGCTGGGTTGTGACACCCACGTGTGGCCAACCTGAATGTAAAACCATGCCGGGTTGCCCCGAGAACTGCAGTTTTGGGGTTAAAGGCTGTGAATTTGGCTTACAGCCTGTCTGCTGGGACAGCCGGCGGGGGCAGCTCTGGGCTCCATCCCAGCCAAGGGAGGGGGAAGTCCGAGGGGGTGGCGGAGGGTAGCGGGAGGCCTGTGGGGCCTGGAGCAGGAGGGGGCACCTCAGCAGGGCGAACCGGAGTCTGGCCCCTCGATGAACCCA
>NW_009631204.1:8878-22486 GCF_000690535.1 Cariama cristata | reverse complement strand
AGCACTGCCTTCAGCTCTGGGGCCCCCAAAATAAGAAGGACGTGGACCTGTTGGCGTGGTTTGGAATTTTTCAGTTATTTATTTCTTTGTTCTGAAAAAGGCTAAGAGCATAAATTACTTTTTTTTGGGTTATTCTTGAGTACCATGATCCTCTCTTGCTTTTTCCCAAATTATCTCTTTTGTTCTTTTATGGCATCACCTAGTCCTCGCTGATACCGTTTTATCCAGTCTGCTGCTAAGGATTACAAAAGCATTTGTTTCTGGCTATTGTCTCTCTATGTTCTTTGGAACAGGGTCATCAGAGTGTAAGCAAGGAATGAATATTGTTGAGGTATGGCTGGTAATGCCGCATTCATTCTTTCCTTACAAACTTATATTTTACTTGCATCTGAGTTGGAGAGTGGTTTTCTGTTTTGGTGTTGTTCAGATGTAATGCTAATGAACCCAGAGGTTCTCTTTTGCTTGCCTATTTTAGTCCAGGCAACTATTTTAAAGCTGGGGGTTGAAACTGCTTGGCAGCTAATCAAACAAGGAAGAAATGAATGATTAAAAAAAAAAAAAAATATGAAGCATAAGTGCCAAATAAATTCTGCTCAAGGGCAGAAAATCTGACTTTAGATCCCTCATGTGCTTTTATAAAGTCTGGAAGTAGTAGTTAAGAAGAGTCTGCAGGGTATATGTATTTTCACCATTTTTTCAGTGTTCCTACATTGAGTTTCGTTTCTCTTAAGCTTTTTAATCATGCTGTTTTAATAATTTCCCAATTAATGTTTGTGTTTGAAACCACAAAGCCTTCAAGAGGCAGTCTAAGTATTAGGAAGAGTTGATGAGTGTAGTCATTGGAATACTGTTAGTAGACAAAATCTTTGATTTGCGCCTCCAAGTTTCAAGCTATGTCTGAAAAATTATTCTTTTACCAAGTGTATGATGTCTTTGGTAATCCTGCCGTGCTTTATTTTGTTTTGTATTTTACAGAAACCCTTGGTGTGAATATGTTTAGTGTATTTTCTTGTATCTTAACCCATGGGTTTGTGCTAGTGTTTTGACGCCTCTGAGTCAAGTTTTGATTATAACAAAAGATAATTGACCCTGGGCTTCCTGTTTCTTTTACTGACTCTGTCTTTGACTCTCATCAACTCCAAATCTCCCCTGCTTTGGCCCTCAAAATTTTATGAATTTTGCTAGAACTGCAGTCATTTCAGTACTACCACATACTCCTCTCCCTCTGAAGCTGTCTTGTTTTCCTCAAAAACCTCTCTGCTCTGGGTTTCCAAGTGGCCTGGTATATTGTCTCTACTTTCTCTGTTTTTCTTAGTTTTTTATTTTTTGTAGAGGAGGGATCATGGATGCAAATAACTTCTCTCAAATAGTAATTTTTAAGTAGAGTTTCTCAGGACTGACATTCCAGCTGCACTGTTTTTAAAAGGGTGCAGATGTAGATCATGTGGGTGGAAATGCAATCTTCACATTAGGTTAGGGATTGGTATCTTACTTTTTGTGGTATGTTGTCTAGTAGGTGTTTAGCCACTTATGTCAATGAAACCAACACTGCTGAAGATGGATTGCATTTATTGCTTACTGGGTGTTTGCTACACCTCTGTAAACAGTGTGAGTGGTTCCGCAGTAGTCCAGTATTTTAGGTTTGCGATAGGGTAGGGAGCAACCTGCAGTGTCCCAAATGCAGTTAGAGTAGTAATGGTGCAATCCTTAGAACAACCTATGTCTTTTAACTGCTCAAGCAGAGGATACTAATAGAAAGCTTATTCTGAGAGATATGCGTTACAAGTAAAAGGCTGCAAGTTACAAGTTCATTCTGCTACATCAATTCAGAAAAGTTTTTTCAAGTATGAAGTACTTCACAGCTTTCTGTTTAATAACAGAGTACAAAAGAAGGCAGATGGAATTGTCACAAAGTAGTTTTAGTTTTTGCATTCCTGGACTACTACTTACCTTTAAAAGAACGATTTCTGAGATTTTTAACTCTGTGTTTTTCCTACACACAGTTACGCACACTCTGAACAAAAGATTCCTCAGATGATAAACTCTATTGAAGCTAATCCTTTCCCTCCTCCTCTCACTCTTCTTGACCTATCTCCTTCTTAGAGATTATTTCCATTTCCTTGGATACCTTCACAGTAATTCCAGCCAAATGGTAATGAGAGCGTGTCAGCTGTAGGCATCCCTTGTGTATCAGCCAAAAAGCTGTGTATGCTTCAAAATAAAGGATCCTGTTCTTATGGTCGCTGTCCTTTCTGTTCAGCTGAAGAAGTACTTAACCACGAAGGAGAGAAGAGCTAGCTCTTTGTTGTCTTAGTTAGGAAAAGCTGAACACAGATGGGGAAAGGGAATTGAAGAATTTAGGTGCCAAAAAGTTAATGAGAGGATGCAGAGGTTACATTATTCTCATCCTGTAAGTTCATTATATTTACTGTGAGAAAACTAGACAATGCAGTAGGTTTTTTGAGTTAAAGAACTGGGGTGTTTTTGGTCTAAATTTGGCTTTCCTAAGTTCTGTTAGCTGTTGGATTTGCATGTCATCGCAAATTTAATTAATTTAACTTAAAATGATTGAATTAGGTGGGGTGGGGGGAAGAATATATGATAGTTCCCTATGCTGCATGCTATTCTGCACAGTTTTTATGCAGAAATTAAATTATTTTTAATGTTTTTGGTTAGCTTTTTCTAGTTTATGTTAAACATTGCAGTAATCCCGATCTCTAGATGAATTCATTTGGCTTTCTTGTTCCATGCTTGTTGGCATTTTGAGCACTCGTACGCTTTCTAACAATGCCTGTGTGGCTGTTCTTGGAAGCCACGGTGTCATATTTGGACACACAGACTCTAGTAAACACTGAATTGCTCCATGCTGAGCACTGTGTTAAAGGAAATCATGAAGCAAAAGGTCTGAGAGTCAGTGACGTAATTGTCGAAGAGCAGCAACAGGTAGGCATCTACAGATTGCATTTTCGCTGTGGTGTCTTGCCTGTATTTGGGACACCCAAAATAGCAGTTTCAGAATTTTGAACTCTGAACTTCCTTTTGTTATTCTTCAGTCAAATCCATAATATTAATGTAACAGCTTTCTGTGTTTGTTTTCAGTGTCTTTGTTATTTCAGCAGAATATTTTTATTGGCAGTATATTTTTCCAGTGGCTCTTGAGGATCTAATGTGGCATTTATGTTTCACTTCATGCACTGTATTACCTGACCCCAGGAGTATTTCATGGCGTCTACCAGGCCAGAGATAAAAGCTGCTGTTTCAGGCTAGGACTGCAGGCTATGTACAAAATACCAGCATTTTCATATCAGAGTAGCAGTTCCTTTTAAAGTAATTGTGCTCTGACATTGCTATGCCCAATTGCATAAACCTTCGGACTATACTTTGTCTGTAGGCACAGCTCCATCAATGCAACTGTACATAAGCTCTGCAAAGCGTACAAAGTTTATGACGTAGTTTGACAATGGCAATTACTGTACTAAAAATAAACCAGAGGTGCATTAGGATTAATAACTACTCCAACAAGCTATGATAATCACTCCTGAAGTGCTGCAAAATTGGGCAATATGGTTGTACGTGCTAAATTACTTCTTATAATGTAAAGTTGCAGATCTAGCAAATCAGTATATATTTTTTTATTATTTTCCTCCAGCCTCTAAATGAGTATTGAAGAGCAAGTTTGCTACAGTTCAGAAACCTTGCTGACTTTTGTGAGTGTGGATGAATGAACGTGGCACAGCTGCCTTCACCATAAATGGCCGCCTACATAGAGCCTCTGCCTGACCTTACTTTTAAAACTCTGACCTCATAGAAGTATTGGTTTTATTGCAATTTAAAAAGAATTTTAAAGAAAATATTTTGAGTTACAAAACTGTATTTTATAAGGAAAAAAAAAAGGTAGGGTGGAAGGAGTATAGTGTTCTTTCAAGCAACTGCAGTGGAGGTACTTGGAGCATAGGGACTTTTAGACCAAGACACAATGATTGTATGTTGTGTTGGGTTACTGTTGTACTTGAAGATGAGAGCAGTTTTTAGTGTATGCTGTTAATTTTGGGCACCGACATTTGGCTTACACTCAGATTACTTGCTTTCCTTTTATCTCATTAATGTCAAACTTCTTACCTGAGATGGGGCACGGCACGTGGCATCACTCCTGGGCTAGATGCTTTGGTTTTTCTCCATCAAGTTGCACAAAATGATGATAACTGGAACACACATAACCATGGCAAAGGCCAGGTAGCACCTACTCACGTGAGAAAGGAGAGACTGAGGCGCTCATCAAGAGGGCAGTTAGTGGTGGCTCTGAAGCCAAATTATTATTCTGGTAGGTTGACTGTGATCTGTGGGGTGCAATTAGACCGTCCCCATTTTTCGTTACTCTGTGAGAACTAACAGTGTCAGCAACCCTGTTATGTTTTAAAGGGCCAGCCATGTGCCAGTGCAGAAAACCTGCATCTGCTGGTCTGTAGTAAAATTTCAAAATCATTAAAGTATGATGCATTCTGAAAATAGCATGGTTATTCTCAGTATGAAGCTTGACCTTGGATGGAACAGTATTAAATATTCATTTGCACCAATCAGTTTGTGTGGTCGCTTAGAAATACGGAATGTGTTTGGGCTGGTGAGCAGGCAGAGCTATTTTTTCTCCTTTTTCCTGAGGAGAAGCTGGTTTTAGTAAAGAGGGGAGGAGATGGCAATACAGAGGGAAAACTGTCATTTGTTGGCCTTCATAACAGGATTGCCATTGAGCTGGAAACAGCTGAACCAGAAGGGAACATGTTTAAGAACTGTGTAGCTGGAGTGTGCAAATGTCAGACTTGTGATGTGTAAAGCCAAACAAGGATTTGGATTTAGAGAGGAAAAACTGAGCATAAAGGAACTTTGCTTTTTATGAACCCTACTCTGCACAGCATACTCTAGGTGAGTAAGGAGTACACCACCACTAATGAGAACAATTGCCACCCAATAATGTTTAAATAAAAGATGAGCCAAGACATTTGAGTAAGCTAAGGATTTTCCAAGTCTGTGCCAGAAGCTAGAGTTGAAGAGGGATTTTTATTTCTGCAGTTTGATACTGGATTACTCTAATCTCTCCCTCTCTTTCTCTCATTCCCTTTCCCTGTAATTTTGGAAACAACCAAAGAAGCAAAATAATCTGTCCAGTAGTTCTAGCTCAAATTACTGGAAATCTGGTGAGAGCTGGTTGTGCTTCCAGCTAGTGGCTGCAAAGCCCAGCAGTTCCAGTGATTTGTAGTAACACCAGTAAACAAGCACATCCTCCTATCTCGTAATGTAGAGCCCTTTATCCTATAAATGTGATCCTCGATCACTGTCTGAACTGAATTTTTGAATGGTGCCTTTATTTAAATAGAAGATAAAATCGTGAGGATGTTTGGCTCTATCTTTGCACACACTGGCTGCTGACTTGGTAATGCTTTCTTGGCATTTAGGAGAGACTTGTCCAAAATATGTTCTTCTGAATTGATTCTCAGGGCAGGAGGTTGGGGGGGGAAGAAAGAGCATTTCTCTGTGTTTGTTGAAAAACACAACTCTGTGGTCTTTGAATGAACAGGGAAGAGGAGAAGCTTTTCTAATGTCTTGTGGCTCTGCTGTGCTTTTTGAAACGGCAGGAGGGTGCCTCTGGCATTTCCTCCCCTTAACCTCTGCCAACCTACTGCTGCCTTGGGACAGAGAAATTGAACCAAGCCAAAGGAAAGTCCACTTTGGATGCGTGCTAATCTAGCAAAGCCTTCTGAAGGAAGAGAAAACAGACTTGCAGGAGTTTCTGTTGGCTTAGTAAGGCGTGTGTTGCCTTTGCGTTGAATTATTTACCCACTGGGCTTCTTGAGGGAGAAGACTGGTGTGTACGTGGAGCGCTCGCAAGTGTGTGCAAGGAGGAGCAGTGGTGGTGCTCGGTCTGTGGGTGGACATGTGGGTTGTGTGTGCTTGGACGCAGATGTTTCATTCTTCTCTCCTTGCACCCCCAACCCTCTGGATTTAGGTGTTTCTCTTGGATTGTAAGGAGCTAGAGCCAGTAGATGAAAAGAATGACTGAACTAAATTTTTTTTTTTCCTATTTCCATTCATTCAGCTCGTTTCTGAAAGTGGCAGTCATTTATTGGCATCAGATGGCACTGGTCATTTATTGGCATCAGGTAACTGTCTGATTGTCACCTTTTCTTGCTACTCTTCTTTTTTTCCCCTGCTGTTCCTCAGTCCTTTTGGTGACATGCTTCAACTCTGAAATTCAGAGAAATGATGAGCTTTCCTGTTGCATAGCAAGAAGGGCTTCTTTATGAAGAGAAATGGGTGTAACCTCTTTGTGTGGATCAGTGCTTGAAACGAGAAAAAAGTCATCACTGGTGTACTACTATCAAACTATTTTGAGTCCTCTTAAGCTTGATAGCCTTGTAGTACAAATTATTTTGGCCTCACAGGTTGAGGGACTAACCACTATTAGTTGGATTTGGTTACCTGTGAAAGAAGACGACAAACTGAGGCTCTGCCCTATGTTCTTGATTTCCTGGCAGCCTATAAGGAACACTTGCATGAGTTGGTTGCTTAACTTTCCTCAACCTGCCTGTGTTCATGTGGCAGACGGACGTGTTGCTGCTCAGGACTCTCTGGGTGCTGGTGAGGTGGGGATGACCCCTGAGGCAGGGCAAAGATCGAGCTCTGTGGCTTTGAGTTTGCTGTACCTGTTCCTGGTTATAATTGAAGCCAGGACACCCTTCTGCTCTTGTGTGGTAGGGTTTCACTCTCTCATGGGTTAAATGGCAAAGGATGAGGGAGTAGGAAGCTCTGCTATTGAACGTTCTGATATTTTAACTGTTTAATCAGATGTTTGCTTTTGCATAACAAATTGTGCTCAACTTCTCAAAGTGAAACTTATAACAGTGTAACTATAAATTTATAACAGTATAAATATTACTTGTAATCTTATGGTCTTTTTATGTACTTCCTTTTCATTTTTCTTACATTTCCCTTATATATTCTTACATTTCCATTTTTCTGTGAGAAAACTCTACTTCAGGGTTTCTAACTGTGGTGATGACTCACAAGGACATCAATAAAATTTCTTGGGCTGAAATTAATATTCTGTTTCACTTTTAAAAAACCCTATTCTTAAGTACTTATGTGGAGATGATTACAACACTCAAGACAAACATTTATCGTACACAAAATAAAAATTGTGAATATAACTTTGATTTTTATTTTATTTTCAATTTTTTTTTCTCATTTGGATACCTACACTATCATTTTTTCATCAGCAATATGATTGTATACTTCTTAATTCTTCATGCCTTGCTTTACTGAAAGCATAGCGTGGTTCTGCTCTGAGAACACCTGCACAGTGGTCTTTGTGACCTGTCTTGTTTCCTGAAGATGTTCGGGAAGTGAATGAAGCAGGAATCTGCAGGAGAGAAAAGTACGTTGTGGTTACAGAGAGTGGATGATGCTGCCCTGAAATTGTAGCATTTATCTGCATTTTTTTGGCTCTGGCTTCTCAGACAAAATTGTTCCTTCCCTTCTGAGAGCTCAACTTTTGGTTCAGGGATCTGACTCTCAAAATCAGGTATTTGTTGCTTTTTTGAAAACTGCATGGAAAAATATCTAAAATATATGCATAATATGTTATGCATATATATCCATATATATACACATATGTATGAAACTGTTGAGATGGTGGTGTTCAGGTCTCTGTGTGTGCGTGATGCTTTTTTGGTTTTCCATTTGTGCCTGTTAGGGTTGCAGCATAGGTACTATAATGGTTGGACGGTGTGAGTCAGTTACCAGGGTGTGGATACCCGCTATGATCTGAGAAAGTTCAACATGTCTTGGTTCCTGTTTTGGAATATGTATTCCAGAAAAACTGGTTTAATTTAGTAGCTCTATTTGCATTTCAGGCTGTCTTACAGAAACATCTGATTCTCTCACTGTTTCTATGTTTCTGGTCACTTATGGAAAATCAGCAAAGAGCTAGTGAGGTCAGTGCTGCTTAAGATGCCTTTCCAGGTTCTCCTCTTGTCCAAACTATAGACAGCTATAGATCAGTGAATGAGCACCTAAACACCTATTACTACTTGATACCTGTCTTGTCATGACAGAGGACAGATCTTAATATTTCAATGAGGCTTCATTATGAAACTGAAGATGATAATGAGCGCATCAGTTACATTTTTAGTGAGGAAGACTTGCATAAAGACAACCTTATTTTCCGTGCTTGCTTTGTCTAAACCCAGTGGCTATCCACAGCTGGTGATTCTGGCGAAAACACTTGTTTTGATGACTGTTGCACGTATCTTAGCGTTTGCTCCTTCACTCCTGTGAAAGAGACTACTCCTAGTTAGGCGCACTCTTTATAGAGACAAGAGAATTTGGGAATATCCATAGGGATTAAAAAATATGCTCTGGATATTTTCTCAAGAAACTGTTAAATTGAGAAGATGAGGATGTAATCCAAATGCATACATATTTTTCTGTAGCTTTACAGAGGCTTATGATATATTCAATGCTTAAGCTAAAATCAAGAAATGTGAAATCTTGCAGAAGACTGAAAATGGAGTAACCCTGTGTTCAACTTGGAGAAGCAGCATTACATTTGTGCCATCTGATGTCGTGTCTTTCTGTTAATGATTCCATGATACTTGTAGTATTCTTTTAATGTGACTATGGGAAAGTATGGAAAATTGCTGTAAAGCCCACACGATGAGGTGCATTTAAATTACTTGTGTCAACCTTTTGGCTCTTCTGGACAATGCAGGAAAGCGTGGTACAACAAATGATTTGAAGGGACTGGCAAGAGAGATTTTTAGAACAAATGGGTTTGTAAGCTTATGAAAAGATCTTGGAGAATCTGACCTTGTGGCAATAGTATAAATGAATTATGCAGTTTAATAACAAAGAAATGCAGATCTGAATTTTGGGACCAGTAAGGAATACTGAAGAGCTCAACAGAATTGTGACGAACAAAGTGAAATAAATGGAATTAATTTGTAAGAAGTTGAATAGCAGTCTCGTTCATGAGTATGGAAGACAGCTCGGTTAAATGTTCTTTGAAAGACTGTGGATTCTGCCTTTTTATTGTCTTAAGAGAAGATGCTTGTTGATAAGGATTTTAATGTGAATTATGATCAATGGGAAGAGCATGTCATGAATGAACTGAATGGGGCCATTTGTAAGGGCCTCCAGAGACGGGAGAAGTGATGCGTAGCAGATAAACATGGGATTAACATTGAGCAGAGGGGAGAGACCAACATCCTGAATTGTTACTAATAAGCACTAATGAGTGAACATCAGCCATCCTTTGTGTTGAAAAAGGCAGGCAATTTACTAATTAAAAATAATTCATAAGGTGGCTTCTCTTTTTGTATTCTGCCTGTAAAATATGTGTGCAAGTGAAGCTTGGAGGCAAAGTAGTGAAGTGATCCTATATAAGGAGGATTTTAGAATTCATTGCTTTAATACTTATGCTCCTTTTAAAAGTGTTGTTTTACTCCCTTCCATCCCTGTGTATACATATGCAAGAGAAGAAAAAAATCTTTTTGGCAAGACTCAGTGTTAAGTAATGGAAATAAAAAATATTGCCGTTTCTCCCATTACCCTAATTCCTGTTAGTGGATACAGTGTACAAAGTACAGTGCTTTAAAGCCTGAATGAATACTATGTTCAGCTGAAACTATGGAGATGAGATGAACATAGGTAGAATGTACTATTTTGTACTATTCTTTATTTTGTACGTGAAGTACATCCTGTTCTCATCGTGCTTTTTACACACTAAAGTCATAAGACACTAGCAAAGCACAGTTCCTTTTCCCTAATTATGCAGTATAATTGGAATTGTGGGCAAATCTCCTAATCTCCATAGTGACAGCAGAACTTTTATCTAATTAGCAGTTTGCCTTTTGGCATTACTTTGAATAAATTAGCATTTCATTAGATACCCTGGGCTACTGGGAAAAAGTTTCCCAGAGTAGTATTTAGTCTTTCTTTTCTAAAGAGTGTATTTTGAATTAGCATAGGTTAATAATATCCTCTGTAACTGGAAAGATACAGAGTAGTAATACTGTTGTTATTCTTCGATTCAGGGCACTGTGCTTGGAGGTTCTTTGCTTTCTTTAATCCCCAGGAATCAGTGTCAAAACTTATGTCACTTTATTTGATGACTTACTCTTTCCCCAGGGGAAAAAAGGAAAGAAAAAAATGGAACAGGTTTGAAGTACAACTTGAACCTTCTCCTTCTACCCTTTCCCTTTCTCCAGAGATTGAACTCTTTTTCAGATTGCAAACAGTGCAAAGCATAGTGGTGTGGACTAACCCAAAAGTCGTGCTCTATCACTTGCTGTTATAAATGAGCTCTTCTGCAGTATTTCCAATGCAGCTAATCCAGAGTAACCAAAGACTATTTGTATTCTCTTCTTGTGTATACAAATCAGTGATAGGAAAATGGGTGAGTAAGTTTTGGTATTGATTGTGAGATAAGAAGTGTGGCTGCTTATTGTGCTTTCCTGAACAGCTAGCTTCTGGGAACCATGACTTTGATGGGGAAGTTAAGAGAGGTAATTCATCAAAGGTGGATTCTTATTGATTGTCTTTCCTAGTGTTAAAAAGAGCAGAAAGAAAAATCCATGGATATGATAAAGGGTTGTAGTTTCTTTTCCTTAAGTCATTGGCTGTTTCAGACTCTTTCTTACCTATTCAAAGAGTCATTGGCCACCACCCATGGCAGAACATTGGTATGAAGTATGGTGTTAAATATTCTCCTCTTCCCAAAGTGGCCTTTCCGGCAAGGATGTACATTTACACCACCATTGTCATGGTTGCCTTTTAGTAGATGGAGGCATGCAAAGGACCTGTCGGTTTGTTTTGCCAAATCCAGAGGAATGAAGCATCTGCTGTTTGGCAGGTCAGTCTGAGACTGCTTGGCCATCAGACTGGATTTTGTATCTAGTAGTGCAACACATCTGAGGCTTACGAAATTTGTGAATTTGGAACCAGTTACAAAAGGACCCCCAGTGAGGCGTTAACACACAAAGGTCTGCAGCAGCCTGTCCAGCTGCGCTCAGTGATGGCAGTTCCTCTGCTTCTGGGCTGGTTTCTCTGAGCAGATGGTCACTTACTTCCCTAGAATGAAGCAGGGCAACCCTGGACTTGCACTTGCCCTTTGGTAAATGTTTTCTTGTTTCCCTGCCCTAGGGAGGCTTTTTTTCCTTATTCTTTGACACTGGGTTATCTCATGGTGAGAGAGGAGCTCATGTTACTTTCTAGCTCTCTTCCCTTGGCCTTCTTCAGTTACCCCTTTCTATCCAGTAATTATTTTGTATCCCTGTGCAATGAGTAAGCCAGGGTTTTGGGGTGGATCTTCCTAGACCACCTCCTGTGATGACAAGCTCCCTGTGGAAAAAAAAAAAAGAACAAAACAAAAAAACCACAACAAAAAACACCAACAGAAAATTCCTTTTCTAACTTTGATCAAACGTGGCTTTTTTTTTTTTAACAACAACTGGAACAATTAATGGAAAACTTGGAGATGAGGGAAGACAGAATGGAAATAAAGAGGGTTTATTAATGGCACTCTCCTTCCTCAGCATCATTGCAGGCTGGTTCCTGCTTTTGGGTCTGGTCCTTTGTTACCTCCATACCTTTGCCGGAAGTTGGTATGGGTGTCCAGTCCTCCCTCCAGTGCCTAGGAAGGTCTTCCCTGCAACCTATGAGGTTGGTTAGCACCTGGCCCTAAAATAAGAACACTAGAAAATCTGAGTCTTGGTTAACTGCACTCCTCCTTGCCGCAGGACCCCGACTCTTGGCTGCCACACCTTGCATTGTCCCTTGGCTGTATCCCTCCTCATAGGAGACATTCAGTAGCTCATGGAACAGCTGCTTCTTTCTTCCACCTCCATCCAGAGGCCCAGAAACTCTACTTAAATGTACAGAGAACAGTCATTCATATCCTAGATACACTTTTAAATTATCTTCTCTTTCCTTATAGGATTCTAAAGGCACTGTGATAAAACCCTCTAGTCTCCTATATGTTCAAATAAATAAATTTCTCTGTGTTTGTTAGTTGTGTTGATATTGTTGTGACCAGGCATGGTCTAGTGAATATGGACTTGGGATTGCATAAATTGCCAAACAGCGCCCATTTTCTTATCCACTCCAAACATACAATTTTTTTTTTTTAGGAAGATCTTGTCTGGGGACCCAGAAAATAGAAAGGTGATGTTAGAAGTATGTTAGAGAGAGTGACTGCTGTAATCTAATGATCTGAATTTTGTTCTACAGCTTGATGACTGCACCCTGCAATTGTCTCACAATGGTACCTATCTGGATCTAGAATCCACCCTAGCAGAACAAAGAGATGAATTGGAAGGCTTCCAGGAGGATGCCGGGTAAGTAAATGCTTACTGAATTTAGATAAATAAGCATATTTGTCCAGAAGCATTGAGATATCGGGAGCGTGTGTGGTTAACTTGGTATGTTCAGGTCAGCATAGGAAAGATAAAATTCTTTCCTCTGTATGCAGATATGTCTCCCTCTTTCTGTGATTAAGAATTTCATGACTTTTCAATCTATGTTCACTCTTACGGTTTCTCTAAAAGAGGATGGCATACTGTAAGAAATCTATTAGACTAGTCAAGACATTCATCTTGATAGATTTTTTTTTTTTAATAGTTCTTTGGAACTTGATAAATGAGGGTGGTTTGGTTCTGAGAACTGAGATCTTTCTTACACGATAATAATCGGAGTAGAAAATTATATTGGGGTAGTGTTCCTGAAGCTATAAACTCAATTTCTTTGGGCCTTGAGATTTAAGTCCTCCTTTTATATTCTTGGAGAAAAGACCTATATTGATTTCTTTTTTACTCCTGGAATTGATTTAGCCAGCCTGGTGTGTGTGTTTGTGTGTTTTTTGTTGTTGTTTTTTGAATATTCTCCTCTCTTGCCTTTTTTAAGTTATTGCTGGCACACATGGATTGCTGTGACACAGCTTTCCATAAACCATCTCTGATGAGAACTGAAAGTAAACCCAAAAGTTAGCATCAATGCGTGTCTCTGTGAATGCATGTATAAAATTTGCTTTTTAGAATAATTCTCTTTCTGGGCCTTTTAGGTGTTTGTCTTGTTTAAGATATAAAATGAACAGACAGTCTAGAGCTATTTTTGCCTTGCTGGTTGCTATATTGGACTGGATAGTTGTAATTAATTTTATGGGTGCGTTTTGGCATGGACTTCATGCATGTGAGTAATGTAGCTGTGCCAGAAGGAAATTAACTGCATTCTGAATTGGTCAGGGCTTGTTAACACTGAGATGCAGCCCTTTTGCTTGTACTGGTTTCTCTACTTTTTGTGATAGCTGTCTTGCCTTTGATGAATACTCCTTGCAAATTTAAACTGTGCCTCTGAAGATTATTTTATGTGGAGAAGAATTGTAAAGAATATGTTATAGATATTCATGCGTATGCATTTGTGTATGGCTTCTTCATACATCTCAGTTTGGAGCATGTTTTTATAACCACTGGAAGATAAAGAAACTGTTCTGTTAGAAATTAAATTTAAGAGAGTTCTTCAACAGATAGAGTAGCCCATACAGCTGAACTGAGCCTCTTTCCC
>NW_009631204.1:0-8847 GCF_000690535.1 Cariama cristata | reverse complement strand
CTATGCAATAGGAGTGTTAAGTATAGAAGTTGATCTAGTCTTTGGTTCTATGCAGAGGTGATAAAAATTGCTGCAAAGAACAGCAAGTTCTTATTTCCAGCTAACTTTATAATAGTTGAAAGCAAGTAAGATGAAGGAAAAACTTTCTCTTTTGATAGTTTTTTGTAGTAGTATGCGTGAGTTTAAGTCACATTTTCTTTCCCTTCCATTGGAGTCTCCATGATAATTCTAGTAATTTTAACTTCAATGCTTTTGATACCCCACAATGGCATCACCGAGCAAGTTGACAAATGAGAGACCGGTTGGTGCTTCTCTTGCCACACTTTGCTCTCTCCACCTTGTTTTAATGTCAATGATATGAACTGTTCCTGAAACACAATTCTAATTTTCTTCATGATGGCTATCCTAGGAGAAAAAACAGAACATGTGGAACTAACTGTGCTGCTTGGAATTGCATGTCTACTGTGTGGTCTTGAGCTCAAAAATCAGGTTATGTTTTTATGTACTTCTGACATGTACGCAGGCCTCCTCTTAATTGTGCAGTCTGTTATCAGTTGAGTAATTGCTTCTTCCAATGGCTTGTCCTGCCAGGTAATGTAAAGTCTGCCAGGAGTTCCTTCATTCCTCTGCGAAGATCAGTAGGGAGGTATGAAACTGGGTGTACTAACGTGCATCACAAGGGCTTGGCCTGCAAATTATTACTGTCATTATCTTTTGAAATGGGTTTTGTGAACTGAAAGAGAACTACTATTGTGTCTCTTGCCATCATGCGTGTAGCCCTCGCCTTCACTGATCTTTGCCCTGCACTCTGAAGTTGTCCCTTTGGTACCTGTGGGTCAAGAGGAAGTGCTGTGTTTTCACATTTCAGCTGCCTGCCGTTGGTGCAACACCAGGAAGGGCTGTGTTAGATGCTGCCCTGGTAGCTGTTGTGACCCGTCTTTCTTTGTCTTCCCACTACAGTCTTCCTTCAGACTCTGCTTTCGTACCTTTATGGTAAGTTACACAGGTGGTGGTAGCTCCCAAAAGCTGAAGTGGTGAGAATGGAGGGAAGGAAGAATGAGGGGGGTGGTGGGGAGTAAATCAGTGAGTGAACTATACAAGTGAGTGCAAAAAGACATATGTGCCCTGCTGCAGTGGGAAGAGGGGACGATTGCCTGGGGGGATGCTCCCCTCAGCTCCTCTTCTGTGGTGCCTGTAGGTACAAGCTGTATACTTCCCTTGGATAATCCTAGCTTGCGCTTAACCTGCAGTGCAGGGGCTGTACTTTAACTTGATTGTTGTGAGGTTGAGGGTGTTTGGTTCTATCTCCCCTATGTGCACATACCCAATAATTTGCAGGTTGGAGCCCTGAAATCCTAGTGTTTTGCTCTGCTGCAGTGGGCTGCAGGTCAATGAAGTACAAAACCTTGCATTTAGGCATAATTGGCTAGAGGAAAAGCAGGTACTGATCAGGCAAAAGATGAAGAAAGGGGAATGCCTGACTTGTCAGCAGCTTGGCAGGAAAGGATCTGATGTTTCTGGCAACTGTGAACTGAAAGCAAATCAGTGATAATGATGCTGTGAAAAAGATAAGGGGCATCCTAGGGAGTAAAGCAGGAATTTAGCCAGTCAAATGCAATGAACTCGGCATATTTTGTACTGGTGAGGATTCAGCTGGATTTCTGCATCGTAATTTTGTCCACGTTTTGTGAGAGAATAGGAAGAAGATAAACAAGAACAACCAGAACTTTTGAAATTTGTGCGATAGCTTCCCTGTATGACCTAGCAATGTCATCACTGCAGGGTAAATGCAACTTGTGTGATGTTATCCAGAAAAAAGAAATACTCTAGACATAGGGTAGCAAATGCAGTCATTAACGTCTTCCTCCATCCCAGGTTTCTAACAAACTGAACTCTATTTTTGGGCCTTGCAGCTCAGATCTTTTGGCTCTGCAGAGACCAAGGCACTGAGCTGGAGCTGCTGGCTGCAGACACTGAGGGTTTAGCAGCAGCCCACTGTCTGGGAGGGACTGGCCACAGAAACCGCTTAGTCTCTGTCTTTCTCTCTGGGTCATTTCAAGGTCCTGCTCTTAATCTTCAAAGCTTTTAATTTCCTGAGATTAGGCTACCTCAGGACCTGCCTTTCTGCCATGCCAAGGCTGCTGTGCTCATCAGGGTCACTGAAGCTTGCTGAACTCTGAATGAAGGATTTAGTCACTGGATATTCATGGCATTTTTAAAATTTTAGATCCTCAACTGTGGAAACTCCTATTAAGAATGACCAGAATGTCCTGCAATCGGGCTGTTTTCAGTAGTCTTTTTGCCAAATGTTCCTGTTTGCTGAGGCAAAACTGTGAACATTTTTTTTTTCTTTTTTTTGAAACACACTGCTGAAAGGAGACTTACAAATAAGCAAACTACGCAGGGAAACACAATCTTACAAATATTTATTGGTGTCAGAGGCTGCAGGTATCTGTTTTCTCTTGGAAGGCTTGGATGAGCATAGTGTAAAACAAGGATTTTTCTTCAAGAGGAAAGAAGATGGTGGCAGTTAGGCTGGAGGTTTATGATGTGTATCTGTAAATAACAGGAAGAAGAAACACGTGCACTTGTACCCAGTTTCAAATGAATCCTCTTCTGTTACTGAATATAATGAAAAGAGGTTTTTGGTAGTTGCTGTCCACTCCAGCAGAATCTAATCTTCTGTTTAGGGGAGGAGAAAACCCAACACACATGTCCTCTTAGCCTGTAGAGCTAACTCTGAGCAACACGTGGACAGGGATGGGCCTGTTTTCGTATGTCCACAACTCTTGCTGTTGCCATTTGCACCTTTGGGAATAGCTGTGGGATTCAGGAGAATTGGATCATATTTATGTGGTTTGGTGAGGGGGGAACAGTCAGGATGAACAGCTGGTGAAGCAACGAGGCTGGCCCTGCAGAAGGTGTCATGACCAGCAAATGGGTCAGTAAGAGCATGTAGGAAAACTGCCTTTCTTTTCAAGTCTGCCATGTGTTCATGGCTCGTTTGCTGGCTGTGTTGTGGTGTGTTGTTTTTTGTTTTTTTTTTTCTTTCTGGCTCCCAACACAAGTTACTTTGTGGATGCTTAATTATATAAGGAGGTAATGTGAAGGTAGTTTAGGTGGGCTGCTTGTTTTGTGAAAGTGCCCATGACAGGTAATGCTCTTTTCCTTTGTTTACTTGTGATTTTATAGAGTGAGCAAGAATTGTCAAGAAATTTATGTATTTAAATTACCATATAATTGCCCAAGTTCTTTTTATGGGCATGTCTTAGCTGGCCCTAATGGTAGCTCACAAGGTAATGCAGTCCTAAACCGCAGAAAACAAAAGTGTCTTCAGACAGCACACTGGGAGCGATGGAGATTTCCATGGGGAATACAGTTTCAAGACTTCTGTTGAGCAGAAAGATTTTAAAGTACTTCTGACAAATCACTTCAGCAAGCACACTGGGAGCGATGGAGATTTCCATGGGGAATACAGTTTCAAGACTTCTGTTGAGCAGAAAGATTGTTTTAAAGTATTTCTGACAAATCGCTTCAGCAATAATGTTTTTGCATTCCTTCTAGACACCCAATCCTGAGCTGTTTTGGCTGAGTGAGTCCCATTTAAGTTGCATGCCAGACCCTTTCCCTCTTGATGCTGCTGTTCATTCTGGGCTTGATTCAGAATCTGTCAAAGGCAATGGAGTCTGCCAGGGATCTTTAATATTCTTTTCCTGCTTATGTACGGTATATTTTGCCCACTTAGACTTTGCAATTAGCACAATTGTGAGAATGAAAACTTTTTGTCACTTTTTTTATGTGGAGACATTGGGCATTCATTTGAAGTTTAACTTGTTGTCTAATAAAACTGATGTGGCTCATTTCTTGAAGTAGTACTGCAAACTAGCAGATCCTATGCTGATTCTGTATTAGTTTGAACAGAGTGTGTTTGTATTAGTTCACTGTTGGAAGACGCTCTCAAGATATGATGGCTTTCTCTCCATGTTTTGCATTGATGTTGTTTCTATGTTTCTCGGTTCCAACAGCAAGAAAAATAAGGCAGGTGCCTGTGGGAGATTGTCATGGTGTTGCTGCAAATAGTAGGGACTATGAGTGCTTATTGCAATGGTTTACTCATGTTTTGAAAAATGCTTGAGTTCACCTGAATATTTTGATTTCTGTGATATTTAGTTATTACTCTGACCAAATGCTGAATCTGAAAAATGTAATGGATGGTCACAATAAAAACATGCAAAAAAGAAGGAAAAAAAAAAACAACAAACACAAAAACCCACAACAAAAACAACCAAAAACAAACAAAAAAACCCAACAAAAAAAAAACCAATCAAAAAAAAACACACACAAAAAAACCCAACCCAACAAAAACCCCAAAACCACCAAACCAAAAAACTCAACAAAAGCCAAAACCCCAAACAAATGAAAAACCCCAATCAAGACAAGCTTCTTTCTATCAAGATGACTGAATTAGTTTAGGAAGCTGGGGCACACTTAGAGCATATGAGATGTGGAAGCCTTTCTTGTGTTTTGCTTAAGGTCCTCTTTATATGTCACTTGTCATCATCTGTACTTGTCCAGGTGCAAGGACCAGAAAGGCTCAGAACTGTAAAGGAACCTGATGCTGAGTGGGACTGAGCGACAGAGTGACTCGAATGATGCTGCTTTTGATCTCAGCTCTCTTAAGCCTTGAATACCCTGGTGTGTTCAAAGATTTCCCTAAGTGGGACCCTCCTCCTGTGTCTCACGCTCTTTGGTTAAAGTCTAGATCTATTCAGGCTGTCATATAGCTGAGAGGTTATGGTAAATTTTGGAAAATGTAAGACTTTCTACAGGGTATCAGTATTCCAATCTATAACGTATCAGATTAAGATGTTGAACCACCTTTTGAAGTGAATGATTAGCTTAAACTTTACTGTTGCAAAATAAGTGACCATAAAGATGAAGTTTTCACACTTCTAATAAAATACACTTTTTCTGGATGGCTAAATTGGTGCTTTTTTAATTCCCTCCCTCCCAAAATTTGAGGGCAATAGCTATTACTACACGTTTTCAGAACTTTATGCAGCCTTTTAACTTCTTAATTTTTAATCCTAGTAAAATGTCTTTGTTTATAAAAAAAATAATTAGAATGTTGAAATTAATCTTTAGGTGGAACTGTAGAAATTCATTTTCATAGTTATCTTGCAATACTCCTTGACAGCAAAATGAAATAAAACATCAGGGCTCATACGCTTTCTCTGCCACAGGACAATAGGCAAGGCATCTCCGGGCATTCATGCTTCCAGAACATGTAACCAAGAATAATTAAGCAAATGTGCATGTATTTCATAGAGCCTGACAAATGAGACGTGCGACTTTGAAGGATGTGCCCTGGAAGTAGGATAGAAGCAATTAACACTTGAATGTTCCACCACATAAATTATTGACTGGTTATGAGATAAGGATTTCTTGTCAGTAGATCTTCTTTACAAGGTATCTTTTGAAGAAGATGGTTGTCAAATGAAACTTTCCTGCTAGTAGTAAAATGCTACTACTTTTGTAGTTAAAGAATTAATACTGTTGTGTGAATGTAAAATGTATTTATAAAACAAGCATCTGAATAAGTAATAGCAAACTTGAATAAATTTTACTGCAGGCCAAGGCTTGTTTTCTCATGTACTCACAGCTTTAGAGCTGGCTTGATGGTGTGGAAGTAAATCTCCTCTGCATGTATCTAGATTAGAGACTGCAAGCCACTTTGCACCAAAAGACACAAAATGCAAGATCCGTGTGGGCTTGTGGAAGGAACTTGCGGTCCCGTCCTTTGGTGGGTTGGCCAGGATGGAGTGGGAGGGCTGCAGTAAGTGCAGAAATTACACTGATCACAAGTATCTGTGGTCTGTAGTTGAAGCCTGGGGATGTCAAATGGGAGCGCAGTAAGGTGCACTGACAACTTCCTTCTAGTCTAGATGGAGAACCTTCAGGCAAGTAGCCTACAAAAAACCCTTGAGATACTGCATAGTCTTACTTTCATTGACACGCTGACGTGTTCTTCAAAGGGAAGCAGAGCTGGTTTTGCTCTTCTCCCAGTGCCACTAGTCTTCCAAGCTGTGCCATGTTCCTTCCAGCTGAGAAGGAGCCAACATCCACAGTTGTGCCTTCCCTGGCATTGATGAGGAGGCAAGTCATTGCTTCATGAGCTCTTGCCCCCTCTATGCGCTTTTGGTTTTGGGGGAGCAGGAGCCTGGAATTGGTAGACCTGACCAAGGCAGGTTGTGGGCAGCTCTTGGAGCTGATGCTTGTGAAATGTGAAGGGACCCAGTCATCTTGCCCCATGCGTCTGGGAGTAGCGTCAAAAAGCTCATGCAGGCTTTTGGGGTGTGGGACAGCACCTCAAATCCTAGGTTTTGTCCTGTCGGGGTTTTTTGTGGTTTGTGTGTTGTTGGTTTGTTGTTTGTGGTTTTGGGTGTTTTGTTTTTTTTTTGTTTTTTTTTTGGTTTTTTTTTTTTTTTTGGTGAGGGTGTTTTTCTGTTTGGGTTTTTTTTTGAGAGAGAGCTTGACTCATGATTTTATAGCTTGTGGTTGTCAGTACCAAAACAGCTGGGTCTCCTTCCTCCCCACTTTGCCCCAGAGTTTACTCACAGCGCTCTGTTGTCAAGGGAAAAATCTACATCTGTACCAAAGTATCTGTGGAAACATCTGAAGATTTGCTGGTTTCGAATTTTGGTGATTACCACTGGCAAATGAATGCAGTAAGATTGCTTTTCTTCAAAAATTATTTCCATTGTAAAATGTATTGCAAAAATACCATTGTGCTTAGCTCTCCCAGCCCATTACGTACCAAATACAGTGCCAAATCAAAAAGTGTATGAATAACGTTTACAATTTTCCCTAGGACAACCTTTTTTAAAGATAGTCTAATTTGGCGTTCAGGTTTACATGTGAAAATAGCTGAGGAGTCCAGTATTTTAGGGTGGAAACTTAAATAAAAACAGCTTATAGAAACAGCTAATGCCAGATGTTTTATTTGAAAATATTTGATTTTATTAATGTTGATGCCCCGTAATAGCTGTGTTTGCACTCTGCCCTCCTCATTGATGACGAGGGTGTAAACTAAGTGAGCAGTTCTTGAGGCTTGGAAATGTGTTTGTCTTCAGTTTGCGAGGAGGAAATCTCTTCCTCTCTCCATGAACAGATCATCTGCAGGGCTTCAGGTAGGGCTGCCAGAAAGTGCTGTAGGACTGCTCTGAACTCGACTCCTGTTGTAAGTAAAACCATCGATTTGAGGATCCAAACCTTGAATGACAACAGCACCGTGTGCGCCCACCGTCTGCTGGTGCAGCTTGCGAACTGATGTAGTCTTGTAGTATAATTGCCTGGTGCGTGTTGGCAGTCGAGTGGGTTTGTGCTGAGTAATTAGTAAAAGCTGCGAGCTTGCTACAGTTTCTATGCCACAGCAAGTACTGGTGTGCGTGCTCCTACCCTGTGGTAAACTCAAAGATTTGCATAAGCGAGCTCAGGCTCTGTTCATCCCATGGGAATTCATCTGTCTGTGCACTTGGTGTGTGTTTGTTTTGCTACTGACTAAACTAAGGTAATAATCCACTTCTGATAAAAATAAGTATCTCCAATTTAACCTCCAGTTGTGAACTAACAGCTTAAACCGCTGCAAATCTGTGACTAGCCCAGGACCTCTGGTAATGGAGCCCTGAAAAACAGTGACTTCTGCCAGGGTTAAGACCACAGCAGTACAGCAAAATAATAATTTATTTCACATTTACTGCTTAGTAATTGTGCTCGCTAGCAAAAGCATTGATGGCCCAGCAATAAATGCAAAGCCCATTTCCTAAATGGAATTAATATGGAGAAATAAGTGGCCTGAGGGCAGTGTGTTATATTTAAGAACTTGTATGTCAAGTTATGAAGGAACCTTTGCCAAATATGATGCTAGTGGAAAACTTCCAAAAAGTAGGAGACCCAAAGTAGTATGTTGATCAATGCAAATTAGAATTTATTTTTATGTACTTAAATAACATATGCAAGTTCTACTGCAAAGTAGGACAGTTTTAAAATAGGTCTGGCCGAGTCTGGTTAAACTGATCACATCCTGAGAAAGGGCGTAATTGGCCAATTAAGCCAGTAGGACATTGCTTTGAAATGTGTCTGTCTCACTTTGGATAGTCTCTTCTTCAGGTTGTTATCTTTTTAGTATCATTAATGAAACTGGAAAATCATAAAAGATAGTTTTTTTTTTTCATTAAGCTATTGGAGAAAAATCTCTAGTAGAAGGGAAAAGTTTATGAAAATTTATTAAAACTGTTTTTTACAAACTAAGTCAGTATTTTGCTTATTTTAATTATGAAAAAATTAGAGCTCTCTTTTGGTATTATAGGTCAGAGTTAGGTCAAGTAGCAGAGGCCTTTGGGAGAATGAAAATGATTATGCAGGTACT
Organism: Cariama cristata; assembly: GCF_000690535.1. NCBI lineage: Eukaryota > Metazoa > Chordata > Aves > Cariamiformes > Cariamidae > Cariama > Cariama cristata. The sequence goes on along the minus strand of NW_009631204.1, from coordinate 419 downwards.
GTTTGCTTCTGCTCTGCAACTATAGAACTTCTAATGAAGTTGGTCTGGCATTTTGTTCTTCTGGAACCTTTTTACAAACTAAGTCAGTATTTTGCTTATTTTAATTATGAAAAAATTAGAGCTCTCTTTTGGTATTATAGGTCAGAGTTAGGTCAAGTAGCAGAGGCCTTTGGGAGAATGAAAATGATTATGCAGGTACTGTTTGCTTCTGCTCTGCAACTATAGAACTTCTAATGAAGTTGGTCTGGCATTTTGTTCTTCTGGAACCAAAACTGTGGGTTCCGTGGTGTGGTTGGGAGCACCAGAGGGACCCTTTGCCTGAAGAGGTGGAAGCATCAAGTGACCCAGCTGGGGGAGATGAATTTATTTTACTTTCTTCCTTGCCCTTGTCCTGTAGGTTCTCAGTTCTTCTGATTTCC
>NW_009631203.1:13726-19239 GCF_000690535.1 Cariama cristata | reverse complement strand
CACGGCGCGTCTGGAAGGTGCTCTGCCGCCTGGTATGAAAACCTAGCGTAGTTAGTTCTCCTGGTACTTGTCACCCGCGTCACTCTCTCGTGCTGTCTCCTCTGACGTGTGGAGTGTCAAAGATTAAGTTTACTATTCTTACTGTGATTTACCTTTTTTTTCCCCCTTCAAAGAAAGATAGTTTAAAATCTTCTAAATTTAATTTTATTTGTTTTATGCAAGTGGGGTACTAAAGCTTCTGAAAAGAGACATCCTCATACCACTTTTTTTTTTTTTTCCCGTTGTGATACATGACTTTTTATTTGAAAGCTTCATTATTTTGTTATTTTCTATATGGAATGCTTTTGTTGTTGCATATGAAATAAAAGTTCATTTGAATCATCTTCATTGTTTAGTCTCCTACTCCAGTGTTTTAAACTTGGCTTTCATGCAGCAGATTCTCCTAATAAGTGTGCCCCATGACAACTCATTTAGACTCGGGTCCTGTCCATGCAATCCCTCCAGCTATGTCCTCGCCTGCCCTCCCACTCTGCGTATCCCTTAAGTTCTAGAGGAATGGGTTCATACAAGCATCTCCCATTCTTTTTGTGCCTGTTGCCTTTTACTGCAGGTTTTTCTTGCCAAGGCACTTCACAAAAGTAGCTAGTATCATAGCCCCGGGTCTTGGCAGAGAAAGTTTTGCCCAGGGCTGCCTGCCAGCCAGAGGTGAGGCTGATGGAAGTACAGAGAACTTCTAGGTTGTGCTGGATGCTGGCCTGCAGGGACTCACGTTCAGTGACTTTATCTTCTGCATCCTTCCAACAGCTCGGTTCTTACATGATCGTACCCTTCAGTGACATTGATTTTATTTGACCAGGGTTTTTTTAAGGATGTTCAGGCTGAAGTTACTGCTGAAGCAATGTTATGTTGAACTGAAATGACTTCTGTACTACGGTACCCTTCTGTGGTTCCTGTTTGTATTCTTGGTCTTTAAGAATGTGAGCATAGGTTCATCAGCACTGTAGATGTACAGGTTTATAGTTTCATTGCAGAACCTCTTAACACTGAAAACCTGAATGGTAGCTGTTTTTTTTGATAGCACATCAAGAGCAGTACTGTGTGGGCATGGTGCTGGGCCCTGCAAAGGCCCAGGAGACGGCACGGGGGCTTGGCGAGGACTCTGGAGTCACCTGCCTGAAGCAGGGATGGGAGCAGACGCTCTGGGAGGTGGTACCTGCCTGTCCATTAACTTCTGCCCCTGGGCAGCTCCTGGCTCTGATCCCACAGTGGTGCCACATGATGGAGTTTGACAGACTGTTTTCCCACAGCAGTGCAGTCTTAGGCAGTTGTCAGTTAATATTCTGGTGCTTCTTTCTTTGGCTGCAAGATGGACTGGATTGAATTGATCCGACAGAAAAATTAGCTTTAAAAAATAAAACAACAAAAACCTTGCCTCCGAATTATTTTCAGTGACATCTGCCTGATGAATTATGTTTATACCTGTTCTAGCACAGCCTGCTTTAAGCAGTGTTGTCGTAAGCTGACTAATCGCAGCCACAGTTAAATGCTTAAAATAGATAACGCAAATACTCTTTCCATCATCAACAGGTAGCAGAAATACTCTTTCCATCATCCTGCAGGAGATCACAGCACAGCACAAGTTAGTGTGTGCCCAGTGCAGAACAAGCGCTCGGCATGCTCCTCTCTTGCACCCCAGAACCTGTCTTTGGCTGAGGATGTAATACCTCACCTCGGCTGATCTGTTTCAGATGAGAATTTATAGTCCGTATTTTCAATTTGATAGCAAGAATTTCATTACACCTGCTCTGTAGACCAAACTTTATTTCACCTGGAGTTATTTTTTTATTGGAAGAATAAATCTTGATTGAACAGTTCAATTCATCTCTCTGTCATTAGTCGTCCTCTTCAGTGAACTGATAACTGCAGTTACCTGACAGAAGTTTGAGGGACTTGAAGTAATCATGTCATTCTTGAAGTTAATAAAGTGCTTATTGTAGCCTTGGGGGCAAAATGCCTCTGAATAAAAACATTCTTAAAGTTTACTACCATTTGTTAGAACTCAATGTTTTATCTAAACAGGCTTTAAGCATGGGAATGGTGCTTTCTCTAATAAAGGCATTTTCAGAGGTCTCTTTCAGGAAAATGGTGAGCAGAGCACTATAGAAGTTAATATTATCTTTCAGATGAGAAGGTTGTTATTTTTCACAGTAATAGTTTCATGTATATGAAAGAACTTATTTAAAGAACTTACTGTGAATGTATTACATTTCTAGTTTACTTCATGGACCGGCAGTAGAATTTTATTTTTTTTAAATCTTGTGGAGAAGATGAAAAAAAGAACTCCTAGCAGTTTAAAAAGTACTTTTAAGTCTAGTGTTCATAAATATATGCATGCATTTTGTAAAGCTACTAAGTTGGTGGTTTAAGAAAAACTTTACAGCTCTGTGACAACAGGTGTATAGTCTATATGCATTCTTATGAACAATCAAGAGGCATCAGCTTTACAAGAAAAAATACTTGTCTGTTCAGGTAACGCCTCTGCCTAGCTTGGATTTGTGCAATGCACACATCAGTTGCCTGTAGGTGTCCTTACTTAAGAAAATTAAGGTGTTTCCAATTTGAGTAGTTTTTGTGGTTTCCTTTTTAACCTCCACCTGCAGTATTTAATAAAAAATGTTCCAGTGTTTGACTGTCCATTAAAAACACCTGTGTGGTGGCTTAAAGTAAGGATTTCAAAATTGTCATTCCTTCTAACCTTTGTTGGGTAGGTTTCTAAAGTTGTGTTGTTGGGAACACAGCTAGAGCTATTTTGTAAATGTCAGTAAAAGAGCAAGAAATAAATGAATGCATACTGTCCAGTTCATCTTGATGTTACATTGTCTGCCAGAATCAGAAGTACTTATAAAAAGATTTAGAAGAGAAAAATATAAATGACTGCACATGTAAAAAAGCTAAAACATGGGTCTTGTGATAGCATATAATACTGAAATAGAGCGTGCCCTCAACAATGTACTGGACGTGAACTTGTAGTATTACAAAAAGGGTCAATTATTTGGGCTTTCTGTGGGCAGAGGTGTTGGGGGAATTAGAGGGTGCTGAAGAATAGCAACAGAAATGATGTAGTGGCTTGAAAGAAAATTTAGATTAAATGTCAAGAAAACAGGTTCTGTATAGATTATTCTATGCTGTTATACTAAACATGGAGGCTATGCAAGAAAACCTAAGACACTTTCAGTCTGGAGAAGATCAAGTTACTTCATCATGGAATCCATGTGTCTTTCTGTGTGTTGCCACTTGCAGCTTTAGAACCCTGTGGCCAATTCAGCTCATTGGACAGAGAGAGAGATAGAAAATAAATGTTTCCTTAAAATACACTGCTGAGAGGGGCTAGAGATTGATTCAAGTGTCCTGAGATAAAGGCTTCAGTATGAATACCTCTTTATTGGCATCTGCCAGAGACGGTTGCATATCCTACTTAGCAAAAGTTTTGCTTGGGGCACACATCTTTAAATATCAAGTCCAGCAGAGCAGGGGAGAAAATGTACAAAACTTCTGGTTCTCACAGAAGCATACTTCATTTCTGATCCCTGTGACTGTCTGAAAAAGTGGTGGTTTTCTTTTTCAGTCACTACAATGAATATTTTGCCAGGAAAATGTAAATGGCACCTAAGCATCCCTAACTGTGGGAGTCAAGTACAGTCTGAAGATAAGTTTGAGGACTGGAATTTGCACTGCTGAGGCAGGAGGATAGTTCTGTATCCCACTGTCACATATTCTTTCAGTTAAAGCTTTTGCAAAATATCTAGCTGGTTTGTTCTTGGGCTGTGCTTTTTTGTTTCGTTGGTTCTGCATGCACAGTGAATGTCTTGGTAAAAACACACTTAATCTTAGCATTTCCAAACCAAAGTAGCGTAACCATGGTTTTGGGATGGAATCAAAGAAAAAAGGCTGAGTGCCTACTGCAGAGCACGAGCAGATTGTCCCCCTGAGGAGGAGCTTGGTTAAGATTTGAGGAGGGATGAGAACAGCATCCTTTGCTTTGCTCTCAGCTTGGACAAGTCACACGTGCTTCCCAGACTGCCATTTCCCATCTCTAACCCTCCTCCTATGCTTCCTGGGGTCTGAAGAACATGCACATTTTAGAAATGAAGTCATGTCTCATTAATGTCCTGATGAATGGAGTGCAAACTTAGTGTAGCAACAGCCCATATGTCAAACTTTGGTTTTTTATTGTACATTTGTGTATATATCCCAGCATTTTACAGCTGGTCAGATGTTGCAGAAAGACATACTGTCTAGACTGAGCGTTGATGAATCTTACAATACCTAAAGTCTAAATAATTTCATAAACAGCCAAGTTGGGCTCAGTAGCAGTGCCTAAACCCCGTAAGGTAGAACACGAGAGCTTTTTTGGGAAAAAGATACTTGGATGGTCTGAATATAATCAGCTGGTTGGCTGTTGTATTAGGTGTGATTTGGTGTTTTTTTTTTCAATTGAGTGTTAATATTATTAAAAGATTAAAAAAACCCCACAGTAATTCTAAAGTGATACTGCTATTAGGGACTTCATCTACATTCAGAAACCTACAGTGTCCCAAACAACAGAAACCTTAGCTGGGGCATAACTTCATTTTTTGACTTAAAGCTATTGAAGGGACAGGATTAGATAAAGCATGCTCTGCTTGCCCTGTAGCTTGTTTGCCAAGTTGATTTGAAGCATTACAGCAGCACTGTCACACCTGTTAAAGCTAAATGGAGGTTAGTGCTCTTCCCTTCCCACAGCATGGAAAGTGTCCTGTTGAAGTCCTCGCCGTCAGCACTGGCGACTGGGTGGTGCAGCAAACGAGGACCCAAGAGATGCCCTTCCCTGCTCACATAGAAGTGTCACTTGATTTTATTGATGGCGAGTATGTTGTTGTCTCCATTTGAAAGTGGTTTATTTCATTGCTGGAAATGTGGAATCCAGTCATATCACCTACTGATGTGTGTGCTAGGGTGTTGGTTTTTTTAATAGCACGAGATATCTTGTTCGATTGACAGTGGCATCCAAATCACTCTGCATTTCCATGTATATACTCTATATTTGACAGCTTTCTGCATATGTTGCTTTTAGTTGCCTGTTGCCAATTTGCTCTGTAATTTGTGCTATAATTTGCATGGGTTCTTCACAATAAAAAGCTATGGAAAATAGTATTTTTTTTTTAATGAGAAAGTCATTATAGAAGTTTAAGCCATGAAATTCCCCTCTAAAATTATTTCGATAATGAAATATGACTAGTGTGTGTCCCTTTGGCCTGGTTATATTTAATTGTATTGAATCTTTCAAAGCACAAACGAGGCCTTGTGGATAATTTAGAAGACTATTCCCTTTAAACAGAGTTTCACCTTTGTCAATTATTTTCTGCTTTCTTAATCTCTTTCTTTTTTAATAAAGAGTATTTGCATGAGTATAAGATGTTTTACAAAGGTTTATCTACCCTGCTGTTTTATCCCCACATCAGTGATATCACTCC
>NW_009631203.1:0-13685 GCF_000690535.1 Cariama cristata | reverse complement strand
TTCCTGCAGGAGCAGTGGGACTCTCTTGTAAATAAGATGCTATGCTTTCCATCACAGACTTTGAATAATTCACTAAAATTAAAGTGCATGATAACAGCTTCCTCAAAGTTAAGCCAGAGCTAATCTGAGAGTGGTTTTGGTCAGTGGTGGCATACCTGGCAGTTTCACTAAAGCCTACAGCACTCAAAGAATGTATGCCATCACCTACAAGAAAAACATGTTTTTAATAGTAGAACTTAATGAATTATTGATATCACTTCCTAATACCTATTTACTGTAATTTTCTGTGCTCAGGAATTTAGCTGCCTATAATGGTGTTTCCTAGCAAGAGCAAATGTTCATTTAATCTAATTTTCTCTTGCCTTGCTTCTCATAAAAAATATTTGCAGCTGGGTACTCACAGGAGTAAAGTTAGTTATTTTTGGTGCTATTTCAAACCTGCTTTTCATTTTCTTTATGCGAGTGCCTGCAGCCCGCCCCAGCACCGCTGAGCAGTGCCCAGGCTGCCTGGCTTTCCTGGTGCCTGTGCCAGGGAGGGGGAGTTTTGCAGCTGGCGTCAGGGGTGGGTGAGCTGCAGCCTGGCCGGGCAGACCCCATCTCTGGCGCTCCCATCCAATGCCTCCGACGCCAGGCTTGGTGGCAAAGTAGCCAAGTAATTCAGCTTGGTCCCAGTCAGTGGAGGGGAGTGCAGCTGCAAGTCCAGGCTGGATATGGAGATAGAAACCAGGATGTCAAGTACATGGAGGAGTAAAATAGCGAATTTCATGGCAAAGTTATTGAATTGATGGCAGCAAGAAAACAGAAAAATGCGTGAGCTTAGATTTATTGAGATTCTGGTGCCTTTCAGTTGAATGAAATCATCTGCGGCAGCTTTTCAGGCACTTTGCAGTCTTACTCTAGCATCCACGCATCCATTTATGCTCGCTCCCCTTTCTTGTTTTAAATGGTTTCTGCCTCTCTCAAGGCTGGAAATCATTATTTTCTCTCTAAAATGCCAAAGATAATATGTCCCAAGCTATATTCAATCTCCTCTCTAACATTGTTTTAACTAACACCTTTTTTGAGGAGAACAATTTGAGATGCCACCACTTTTCTTTATCTTTCATTACTCATTTGGTAAAATCAGGTAAAATACTATTTGTCATGGCAATAACCAAAAATCTATACTGGGCAAACACTGCAGTCATGTATCAGGATGTTAGATGGGTAGTGGTTTGTACATTAACATGCCTTTGCATCACATTGGAAGATCAGGCTCACAGCAGAAAACTGATACGTTGTTGGGCTTTTTTGAGCAGAGAACCAGAAGTTAGAGTTCGGGTTTTCATCCTGTTAGGGATGCTGATTCATAGGGTCTTTGGACAAGTATATACCTGTTAAAATCTGTGTTTTGTTAATTGCCCTGCCAGCTTTTTCTGTTCTTAAAATCAGGAGAGTAATTGTTCATACCTAACTCCTAGCACTGCATATAGTAAGTGACTGAGGATTGAGTTTACAGACTTAGTACTTGGAGCCCAAGAAGTTACTTTATTCATCAGTGGTGGTGCATTTAAAAGTAGAAAAAATAGGTCAGCCGCACCTGCTGCAGTTTTGAGCTGCATGTAAAAGGGTGGAAAGTAATAGAAGAAAAATAATTGTTGTGTGTTTTTTTGCAGGGAAGCTTGGTCGCTTTCCACCAAGGATGCATTACCAGGCCACTCCCGACAGCCGAACTGCCCCTCATTTTCCAAGGTCCCACCTTGCTGAAGCAGTTGCCAAAGCCAAGGCAGGTGGAGGTGGTGGTGGAAGCACTGGTGGAACTGGGAGAGGTCTTGTGGGGCAGATTATCCCTATATATGGATTTGGCATCTTCTTATATATCCTGTACATTTTATTTAAGGTAAGACCAACATTAATTGAAAAGTCAGGGAAATAACAACGAAAAAACACTCTCAAAACAGAAACAATAGTCCCATTTCTGTACCTGGTTCCATTTCAGCCTTGCTCCAAAACAAATGCTTATGCTGGACCTTTGACTGGTGGTTGAAAGATTGGTGTATCCTGTGGTTTTTACTATTGCAAAGGCTGTAGCTAAGAATGCAAGGACAGGTTGCTGTGATCCTGTATTGGCCTCTGACCTCTTACAATTTTCTTAAGGATTTTTTTTTCCCCCATAGAAAATATGTATGTCTAGAACAATGTTACATTAATTTTGAATATACACATAGTATTGTTTTCTATTACAGGTGACTACATATTATATATACTGTATATGTCACATACTGTGCTATGCATTTCAAGTGGGAGAGAGGGAGTACAGTTGCTGCATAGCTTCTGGAACAAAAGCACCATGTTGTTGGAGAATGGGAGTTTGTAAGGTTGTATTGACCATGCTGGAATTACCCCAGCTGCTAGGAACTGGTTGAAAGCTAGTTTAAAAAAGCATAGCCCATAATTCCCCTCAAGTGTTTCACAAGTGATTTGAACTTCTCATAGCTTTTCGTTACAGACATGACTTGCATGTAGGTGATGACAGTCAGCTGTGTGGGAGGAGGGAGAAGTGGACTTGTGGAAATGTTTTTTTCCTTTGAGTAGGGGCTGAATCCAAACAGTTAAGCTTGGTCTGGACAGACAGGGGCAAGAACGAAGTAAATTGGGTGAACTGATCAAACACAGAGAAGACAAAGGAAATAGATAGCCTGCAGCCTCTATATAGAGCCAGCCAGTATCTTTGCTGCAGGTATAAAGTTGGTAAGGAATAATGGCCAAAAGCATTGCAAGAGGGACAAGCGAGGTCACATACAATTTCTTCAGAACCTGTCCTTTGTTTCACAATAATTGCCCAATGCGGTTTTTTCCCTCCTATACACAGAAGAATAGAACAGATAAATATTCTAAAATGAAGACGTTATTTTTGATGAGTTATGCTTTCACTATGTTTAAAAATATCATTTGTTCCAAGTGTCTTTCAGGAGTTTTCAGCTGGCAGGATCTCCCAGGCATCTTTCATGGTTGTCTGTTTTTGCTGCTGAGCATGCTTTTCTCTCGTTACTTTCTGGCACATTTTAGTTTTCTATCCTTTTTTCTATTGCCTTTGGGGCTTATATGTTACTGTTGCGGTAACTCATAAAAGGGTGGTCTTTTTTTCACTCATCAGCTGGCTTCCAAGGGAAAAGCTACCGCTGGAGAGCGGAAATGCCCTACTGCTGCGCCTGGAAACATGAAGAGGAAAATCAGTGAGTATGGCTTCTGAGTTGTGTCTGTGTAGCTGTTGACTCTGTAGAGGCACGGGCCAACTGGGTTCTTCAAGTCTGGGGCACGATGTAAAGCTGCTGTTTCCCCCTGGGAAAGAACAAGCCAGAAGCTTCTGTGTTGGAATGAGCAAGAGTTAAAAAGTGAATTACTGCACCGTCCTCACTTTCTAATCTCATTCAGCTAATGAGACTCTGCCATAGTAGCCTGATCCCAAGCCCCCCTGGATGCAATGGCTTTTCATGAGGTTCACTGAGTCAACTGTACGGATTTGCTGAAAAGCTATGTAGCTAATTATTAAAAATGTATAATAGGATGTCCATCTGTAATTATTCTATGTTCTGTAATATTCTAGTGATAGTACATAAAGATATTATTAAAAGCTAACTTCATTTTTTTGAATTTGTGAATTCTTAGCCATCACCAGGCACTTCCGTACTTTTTCCCTTCCCTTTTTTGCAATGCTCAGAGTTTTCATGAGTGCAATAAAACAAGCAAATAGTATTCTGAAATGGTATTTTGATTTTACCTAAACATCGGTGGGATAGATTCAACTATTTGTAGCTATTTATTAGATAAATTAATAAGCTTACTATTGAGGATTGGATGAGTAGTTACCATAACATTATTTAAATACGTTGTGTTTAGCTGACCAAATTGTAATAGGAAAGAAAAGTACTTAGGGCTTTATAGAAAGTGCTAGCAGTAAAGTAATTCTCTTAACATAGCTGTAATTATCTTGACATTAATGTGTATATTAGGAATACCTAATGTATTCAGTGCTATAGATTGTATTTTCAGTGCACTTGTACCACATTGTGCATGGCAATTTTATGCAATTTATTAGCAACAGTAATTGTATTTTTTTCTCTAATGCTTAGTAAGAGAAACTAACTTTGCAGTAAGTGAAATGTTTACCGTCATTATAACCCAAAGAACTAGTGATGAAAATTACCCTGCTGTTTTTCTGGAGCTCTTCATTTGTATTCCTAAAACATTCGTGGTAAGCTGTAGCAGAGCAGGGGACAAGTCACTGGACTAGGAGCCTTACATAGTGACTTGGAGGGAGTAACTGCCTTTCTCTTTGCCAATTTCCCTTCCCCTATTTTTTAAAGTCTCAGACATGCAAAATAATTACATCAGTGATACATTAAGTAATGACATTCTCTGCAGAACAGAGATCTTTCTAAAAGCAGGATGTTTGTGGATGGCTTTCTCCATTCCTACCATGCTATGTCGGAGTTCCAGCGTGCCTTTGTAAAATGGATGTGCCTGTAGCAGCTGATTATTTAACTAACCCAGCCTGGTTTCATTTTGTTCTGTGGTGGGGAGCAACGAAGTCTCAGCTATAGGATTTTGAGCGTGAGCTGCAAAAGCCAAACAAGCAGCTCAAGCATTTTTGTTGATGTCCATGCTATTGCATCTTTACTGTTAATGCTTTTGGGTAAATTAAAGTCAGTATGGCTGTTCCTGCATGTATGCATGTGTGTCTACTATTGTACTATGGACACATTTTTTGAAAAAAATGCAAGCATGGAAATAGTGTGCTTTGCTCCGCAGACAGACACCATGTGTCTAGCTGTTGTTCATCCCGGTAAGTCTGGCAAACCGGTAGCAGTCACTGGCTACCCTGGCACACTTCTGCAGGGTTGGATGCCATAAAGCCCATGAACTTTATTCTCTTTTTGGTAAAGATGTGGTTTCTCAAACCTTAGACTCATGAGAAAATACTCAAGTGACTTTTTTGTCTCTGTTCCCAAGGACTTAACAGGGAAATTCCATGAGAGCTATTAATTCTGTGGTAGGCAGTAAAACACTATGGTTTCCTTAGGAAAAAAAACCAAAAGGTATTTTGCCTAACTTTAATCTCCAGAGCATTTACAGTGGCCCACTCACTCTGCTTATTGAGAGTTGCTTGGGAACCTTTGAAAGAAGGTGCTTTCTGTGTGTCCCATTACCATTGCAATAGTCTTCACCTTCTTATACCAGGAAAAGTAGGTAGAACTCTTTAGGCTGCATGTTTTAGTTTCCTCACAGCCAGTTTGGTTTGGTACAGCATCTGCCACCTGTGATAATGGGACAGGGATACATTTTCCAAGTTCCTACTGACAAGTCTTGGGATTTTGTTTGTTTTACAGCTGACTATGAGCTCACTCAACTCCAGGAAAAACTGAGAGAGACAGAAGCAGCTATGGAAAAATTAATCAACAGAGTAGGACCAAACTGTGACAGGTATATTTCAAATTACAGCATTTTAAGGAGAGATTCTGCTCTGATTAGAAATTAAGCTTTCTTACATTACCTATATTAAAATAGCATGTTTGTTACTACTTCAAACTGTAGAAATTTGATTTTACACATCACAGTTTTTGTTCTGCAGGTCTCTTTTCAGCATCTGTATTTAAACTAAATAATTTTTCCAACTTAATTTTCCTTGAACAGAAAAGCAACAGTCCCTACCCTCCCCCTTTGTACAGTATGTTATTTGGAAGATAAGGACAGGTATGTGCAAACAGAAAATAAAACCTCTACATTTAAAGTATATAAACCAACCTATCTTATGTGGCCAAAGTAATACTGATTCCTAAGAGACCCATTTGTTTTATGTTATTTTCCAGTTGTATGGATTATTTTTCTAAATAGAAATGCTGTTGTAATCTACGTAAATGCCTTTTAGAATATCCATAAAAGATTTCTTTAAGGGCAGAATTATATAATAATCTGATTCTATAACTTAGTTTCACCCTGTAACCAGTAAATCCATGCATTTGCTTCTAAATATAAAGGAAAAAAAGAGAGTTGTAAAATCAGAATTTAAAAAATTATTATATTTATTAATGTTTACTATAAATCTGAGATCACTATTCTACATTATAAAGAAACACCAGAAAGAAGTCTGTGTTTTTCATAAGGAGTGTAACACCACATCAATGGGACAATGCATAACTGCAGTATTTGAATATTTAAATACCATGAATATTAAGGTGATGTTTGCAAGCGAAAAGATAGCTGTTCAGGTTGTAACGCATGTTAACTGTCCGGATCAGTCAATGCCTGTTTTAACCCATTCTGTAGGAACAACTCTGAGCTGAACTTGCACATTAGGTTCATTTATGCTTTGAACCGCATTCTCTTTGGTAGTTTTGCCCACGTTGCACCGTGCCCTGTATTGCAGCTGCACTCACCTCAGCAAGGCGAGGTGCCAGGCTTGCCTGGGTTAGGCCGGGTTCCAGCGGGAGAAGCCCTAAGCTGCTCTGGTTTTGTTAGCAAAATGGAAGGATACTATTTTGATTATTACTCATCTCTGTTTTGGAGAGCTAATGCAATGCTCTATGCATAGCTTTAAACTGCCAGAAATAGGCTTATGAGCTGCCCAGATGCTGTGTTGACTTTCAAGATAGGATATTTTTTTTACTGAGAAAATGGGTTTAGGGTCTGATCCAGTATTTGTTCCACTCTGTGTTACTGGCTCAGAGCCTCTATTTAGTAGAACTTCCCTTCTTTGTTCAACCAAACTATTTATATAGATGGATCTAAAGGCCTCGGGGGAAATCAGAATCTGAATTTAATAAAGAATTTTGTATGTAGCCTCTTTAAAGAGAAGGGGAAAAGCCCTCTAAATGGAGCAAATATAGCTGTTTTTCAAGTACGCCCAGACTTTGAAGCTTTCTTAATCTACACTGTGATTCTCATTAAGTTCAATAATACTGGATGAATGCCTTAAAATAAAATGTATGGTTAGAAAGTGTAATTAGAGCACGGAGCACAGTGCTAGGCTTACTCAATCTGGATGTTGCTAGATTTAAATAAAAAGGGAAGAGGAAGAGTGCAAAAATGACTTGAGCTCCGTTTATTAATATGCAGTTAAACAGAAATCCTTACAACAGAGAAGTCAGAGAAAGAAATAACTGGTATCAAATTTAAACCAATGCTGAAAGACCCCAGGTGAGACCATGGCCCATTATACTGGATATGGCAAAGCGACTCCCAGCCCGCCAAGTGAAGTATTAGTAACCAAACCAAAGGACATATTTTGCATTCTCACAAAAAACCCGATGTATCACCATAACACACAGTGTTTGTAATAGTGCTGAGGTCTGAGCTCGTGCCTCAGCGTCTTCTCACCGTACTTCAGGAGTGTTCTCCTCCCAGCTGAACTGCTCCAGGATTCATCCTGGCTTTCTCCTTCTGGTGGAGATTCATAGAATCCAAAGACTTTCTAATTTTGTATATTTTCTTCAAAAGAACATTGCTTTTGAAATACAGGTGAGTTTGGAAGGACAGTTTATTCGCAGATAATGCTGTACCATAGAAAGAAATCCTGTTGCAAAGGAATAATGTATACTGTGCTGTGTGATTTTATTCTGCTTTCTTCTGTAGCAAGTGTATGTGTTGTTTTCTTGCTGTGGCTTGTCATGCTCATTCTTTTTCTTTCAAAAGCATTTCAGCGAAGTGAGGCTGGGAGACCTCTCAATACTATTAGCTGCTTTTCTCAGATGGGATAGCTAGTATTATCCAGCCCTGTGTTGTAGAAGGTAGGCAGACAGAAACTTGGGTTTGCTGTTTTTTTAATGAGGCTTGAAGACCAACCTCCAAACCAACCAAGGAGACCTCCTTCCAAACCAGCATACCATTTGGAATTGCTACAGCCTAAAGTACAGAAACCCCCTTGCAGAAATGCAAATCTTTCAAAAAGTGCAAGTTTTACTAGTACCAGTAAAAGGCCTAGCATGTATTAGCAAGAACTAGAAGCAAGGTAAAGAAAGCAAGAGGAAGAAAGCACTGCCTGACCAGGTTCTCAGCAACATAACCAAACCTAAACTAAGGGACAGACAGAGGTAATTGTTACCTAATGCACTCACTTAAATGGGTAGTACATGGTACCTAAGGATATAATGATTCACAGCTCTGAGAAAATCTAGCACTCTTCCCAGCTCTTTTTTCAACAGATTATAAATTTAAATACTCAGTTTTGTAATTTATCATCACATCCTATCACTAAGGGGACCTCAGTATCTCAAGTTTCTAAATGTAGACCTTTATAGTCCAGTATCTCTCAGCAGAGATGAGGAACCTTGCTGGGAGTTTGATAATTCAGAAATAAAGACCTGATGGATGCTTATATAGGGCTCTCTGCATCAAAAGCATGCATATTGCTTTTTTCCAGGCTTTTAGCAAAGTGTTTCAATGTTGGGACAGTGATAGAATGGGTACAAAAGACTTCCGTACCCATTCTTACAGATTACTTTCTTACACGTATTCTTTTCACCACTGTCTGTAAAATTTGATATTTTGAAACCACTTTAAATTGGAGAATACTTGTAAATATTTTTCTTAATGGGATTATTGTACAATACTCTCTTATAAAAAAAAAAATCTCAATTTCTGGTAATTAGGTAAGAGGGAGAAATAATGCAGCTCACTTACCTGTTTTGAAAGTCGTGTTTACCAGGCTGTCAATTGGAAAAACTTACCTTTTTACCATAAACCGAGCAAATGTGATAAGGAAGAGCAAGAGAGAGAGGCTGTACTCTGCGGGGTGCCATTTTTAGGCTACAGCTGCATTTTAGTAGTGATTATTTTAAGATCATTAAGCTAAAAAATACTGGTTGACATGTCTGAGATACTGTGTTAGATTATGGATTTTCACGGCAGTCATGATAGCACTTTAGGAAATGTGTTTTCAGTGTAGGAATAAGAAACCTTTACCTGTTAGTGAGCACTTTGGGACTCTACAAAATGTAAGCATTGCCACTATGAAAAGCAATAGCTATGTTGGAGCTGCAAACACACAGAGCAAAAATAATGACCTTTTCTTACACTTTTGCATTTGTTCTCCTCTCAGTATTCATAAGTGCATTATACCCTGGTAAATCTCCCATACGCAGGCAGCCAGATGTCTTACACATTGCCAGCATCCTACAGTTAGTCTTCCTACAGGCCTTAAATGAAGTAGAAATAGTGCATGGGCTTTGGTTCCTCCCTCTCTACAGGGAAATCTGTCTTTTAAGCAAGGTATTTGGAGGAGGAATACTCTGAAATACAGAGAACCTTGTGTTGCAATAAGACAGAGCTTTCTAATGAGAGTATCCAGCATATCAGGAATTTTCCTGTATGAAATGCCGCAGTGATGCAGCTACATTGATTGCTCCTATTAGATAAGCTAGCATATCTCCCCATTGTGCTCAACAGCTAGGCCTCTCTGTCTTCATCCAGGTGATATATATTCAAATTACATACACTTTTGTCTATAAAAGGAGGATTAGTTTGGCAGTTCTATTACAGCTTCTGTCAAAGGCAGCTAGCTGATGAAACCATTTCTTTTTGTGTGCCTCATAATTCACATCTCAAATTCTACATCTGCATAACCCAGGCTTTTGAGAAGACACTGTCTCACCCCCTCGCTTGTTCTGTGGCACAAACTGCCACCGCAGCCTGGGGGGCTCAGAGCAACCTCCCTACCGCGTTGGGGCCCGATCAGCTTTTCCAGCTGGGGGGCAAAGTGCCCTCGGGGGAAGCGATGTTCAGCCTTGTGTACTCGGTCAGACAGTTTAATCTGGGTAGCTGCTGCTGAAACCAGTGGGCCTGCTCCTCGGCTAAGGTCAGTTACAGACAACGGTGCGTGCAGCTGTGCACAAATTCTAGCCCAGGGTCAGCACGTTGATCACCACCGCACAAACCAGCAGTATGATGGCTTTAAACCAGTATGACTCTGCTGCCGTTAGTGCAGTAACTATTGTGTTACTATCAGTCCCATGTACGTGGAGCAGCACAAAGTACCTGTTGATGTGCTGCTTTAGTCATGACAGTTAGTAAGAGGAAAAACTGAAGATGGTGGACACTGCCATTTTTCAATTTTATGAGAATTCAGGTACCTGAAACAAGGTTTAGGTAGATAGTAATCACCTAAATCCCAGATCATTAATCTGTTTCCAACTCCCCTCTTTCCAGCTAAACCCTAAAATTCACTGAGCAGCTGTCTAATCTTGGAGATTATCTGTCTGATGGTCTGGAGATCACCAGAGATCATCCGTCTGACCTCCCGTACTGCCTGCAGGTCAGCATTCTGCATGTGCCGAGGGCCAAACCAGGGGCAATAGGGCCTGCCTAAAACACAGCCAGTCAAAAGAGCACCGGAGTAGTGCCTCGGTCCCCTGAGAGGCTTGAGCTGGCACTTACACAGAGGTCAGACACCTGCTCAAGAACAACTTGAATCTCAAGACGAAACAAGCACAACAATCAGAACCGTTTTCACCCCTAAGTACAACCGATGTCTTTTTTATTCTGCCCTACTGACTGACAGTAGAGCTCAGATCACCACCCTCCAAATAATTCTTTTTTGCCCACAAAAAGGGATTTTTAGGAGACTATTTTTTTTCCAGAGAAAATAACATCTAATGACTACATGATTTTATCTGTTGGAAGCATTTTTGTTACAACAATAAGTAATTGTATTGCCTGAGCAGTAGTAATTACTAGAATCAGCAGTGTAGAACCAGTCAAAATTATAGTTTGCTTTTAATCTGATAAAAATCTCAGTCCTCTCCCACTCTCCTCCTGACTCTAAAGGGCAAGTTCAAGTTAAATGTAACACCTTCTTTTCATTTTTAAATCTTCCTACCAGCTTCTCCCCCCACCTCCCCGCTGGCAGCATTGTTGACTCTGTATAATAACATGATGATCTGTCCAATGGGTATTTCTTAATGACGCCTTGCAAATTTAATACCGTTAATGGTCATAATTGGGGATCGTTAGACTCTTGAGAGTAATGTCTGTCTGTATGAGACATTTTGATCAGCCTGCACAAGTTGTTTTAAATGTAGCATAGGTTCTGAATTACATTTATTTATAATGCTTCAAACAAGGTGTGGCCCTCTAATTCTCACCTAACACTCTTTTAAAGGCCAGAAATTCTGTAGTGTCTTTTGTACCATAGCTCTCGCTTGTGTGTCACTTCCATTTTGCTCTCACATATTGGCTGTACCTGCCTGCCTTTACCTGTTTAAGTTTGCAGGCTTTCTGGATAAACCTTTGTACCGAGCTGAAGTGCAGACCACATGCAGATGTTGAATAGCGATCATACTGCAGCCAGGTTTCTTCAGATTGTGCTGCTGGGCCGGACCAAAGAGTTGAGTTCAAACTCTGTTAATAGTTTGTAATAATAGTGGACTGAATTCTGCCATCTAATATTTTCTAGCAGGACCCAAAATGTTACAACAGAACAGGAAAAAAGGTTACTTCAGCAACTCCGAGAAATTACTAGAGTTATGAAAGAAGGAAAATTCATAGATGGCATCTCTCCTGAGAAGGAAGCTGAAGAAGCTCCCTACATGGAGGACTGGGAAGGTAAGCAAGAGCCTTTCTTACTATTACCCTGATGAGAAAAGTTGAATAAGGGTTACCTATAGTCCCAGATCCTTTCGCAATTTTTTGTTAACTTTTTAATCCTTCCTTTTTAGAAGTCAGTTTTCAAAACTTTGCAAGAGGTGGCTTGTTTTCCCAACCATAATAGAAAGAAAATATATTTTGAGGCATCCAGCATTTTCTTTAGTGTAAACACTACACTGCTGCCAAAAGCGGCATATGAATATTCACATAGGCTCCATCTGCTGCTGGGTCTTGGCTGCTCTAGCTTTATAGCTTTCCCTTTCTTTGCTGGGCTAGATTTCATGCAAAATCATAAAACCCTTGGAAATCAGAATCAGTATGTTTTGCATAACTTAACAGTTTTTACTTTTGATTAGTCATTCTTTGTTTGCTCCAGTATTGTAAAAGTCAACTCCAGGAAGTCTGGTTTTTAAAAATTCTTTATTTTAATGTCCTTTCCATTCCTTGGTGTTTACTTTTTACATAAATGGGTTTTCAAGATATCCTAGTTGAGCTGTGCACTATCATAATTTTAAATGCAGACTTAATTCCTTGCTCTTTAAGCAGCTTTCAAAAATGATCCAAAACATAAAGCATAAACAGTGGCCTCAAGCTCTGTTTTCTGAAGTCAAGTTCATGATGCATTTTCTAAAATGAAATGCACAAAGTCATTGACATCATATCTGTTTTTTCAACTTTATAAATAATGCTGTTTATAGCAGAAGTCTTCAAAACATGAATCAGTCAATCTGTAGACAGAAGCCAACAAAAAAAATGGATATATTTAAAGATCAAAGACCTGCAATTTTCACTTGTTAGCTTCCATAGCATTCAGCAAATCTCAGATATTCACTCCTGAAAGTCAGCATTGATATCCTGGCTCCCTAAAAAATAGGTGGAGTTTTCTCATCATCTCCCAAGAAGTCATGTTTTGCACATTCTTGCCACGGATTTAATACTGTGGTGTATACATGGCATGAAATAGATGACACACATACTGACAGTGCTAAAAGCAACTGTTATAACAAATTTGTGCATCCATCACTGAAGTCAATACTACTTTTAAATGCTGGTAACACTTCAAGTTGCATATCACTTTATTCCTAAGGTTACCCAGAAGAGACCTATCCTGTCTATGATAATTCTGATTGCTTCAAGCGCAAACAAGACACAATCCTTGTCGATTACCCTGATCTGAGCCAGCCCTCTGCAGAAGAGCTGGCAGAAAGAATGGAGGGCATGGAAGATGAGGAGCATCTGTGCAATGAAACCCTGCTAACTGATCTCACCATGGGAAGGGGCAGTCATGATGTAATGCAGCAAGAGGACAAGGTAACTGGCATCAGTGAAGAGGAGAGGGACGTTCATCACAACCAAAACATTGAGGAGTGCTGCTGTTGTTATGAGGATGATGATCCTGCTGTCATAGCAGAGAATGCTGGATTCTACTCTGAGAGCTGCAGTGAAGCAGAAGAGTCGACCCAAGAGGACCTGTCTGTGGAGTCTGAAAATGAAAACGCAGCACTGAAAAAGCAAAAAGCCAGTGATTCAGATGAAACAGGCACACTGAGAAAGCGCAACATGAAAGGACTTGAGTAATAGGGACAATCGTGGATGTTACCTAGGTGATGAAGGTAGAGGTCATAAACTGTCAGTCATGTGTTTTTTGTTCCCAATGAAGACTTCTCTGTGTTCATCTCCTTGTACCAATATAATTCCCATGGTAACAATCATCTACCAGAACTGGAAGCCAATGTAGCCTGTCATGGCTTACCATGATGTTGCCAACAGTGTTTTGTCTTTGCTTTTTGGAGATTAGTATCTTGGGGCAGATTCTGAAGAAACAGTCCTTGGTTTTGCCCTTTGTCATCCCTGAGTTAACCAAATGGAGTTGAATGCACCATTAGCAAGTTTGTTGATGATACCAAACTGGGAGCTGCTGTTGACTCTCTTGAGAGACAAGAAGCCTTGCAGAGGGATCTGGAGAGATTGGAGCATTGGGCTATGATTGATAGGATGAAATTTAACAAAGGTCCAAATGCCGGATTCTGCACTTAAGACAGAGTAATGCTGGGCACAAGTATAAA
>NW_009631202.1:529-878 GCF_000690535.1 Cariama cristata | reverse complement strand
CTTTGCAGGAAAGCCTGGTAGAGCTGGGCTTTAGAGAGGCTCAGTCCGTGGTGCGGGCAGGATTTCGAGTCCTTGCGATGCCAAAGCAAATGTGGCAGTGATGGGCAAGTAAAAGAGAAACATTGCGATGGTACAAGAACTTTCTTTGCCTCTTGCTTGAACAGATCTCTCCGCTCTTGCTGCTGTTTAATGTGGGAACTGATAATTTTCCTGCAAACGGGGATGCGCACTTGAACAGCTGGAGGTCTGGTACACGTGGGCAAGGTGGAAACGGGGGCTCGGAGCGTGACTTTGTAGCTGCTCGCTCTGTATGCGAAAACCTGCTGACCCCGTTAGCCAACATGGATGG
>NW_009631202.1:243-489 GCF_000690535.1 Cariama cristata | reverse complement strand
ATCCTTACTACTCTGTTTAGTGAAACTTGCAGCCGTGTTACCCGCTCGTCATTACTGCCTTGGGTACGGCAGTGCTGTGCGGTGCCCGGGCGGGCAGGGACGTGTGGCTCTGCTGGGACTGGTGCCTTCCCTTCCCCGCTGAGATGTCTGCTTTTGTTGAATTCATTTAATTCCTACAAAAATAAGTTCAACTCTTTCACCAAAAACTCTGTGCCGGGGAGAGACCGTACTCAAGTATTTTAGCTC
>NW_009631202.1:0-203 GCF_000690535.1 Cariama cristata | reverse complement strand
GCTTCCCCTGCCCCGGGGCAGTTCCAGCTGCCCTGGTGGGTTTTGCCCCGTCCAGTTCTCGGTGTTCCATTGTTTTACCTTGGGAGTGACTCCAGGAGGAGCCCGGCGGTTTCTCTTCAGCATGGAGCTGGTTACACAAGTCATGGCTGGACACAAGGCATACGCTTGACAAATAACACCCCGCTCGCCACTCCCGAGCCAAG
>NW_009631201.1:3516-36631 GCF_000690535.1 Cariama cristata | reverse complement strand
GCTTGTTGGCTGGGGGCGTGGGAGCTCGGCGTGTGTCCTTGCAGGTCTGATCACGACATCTGAGCTCTTGCAGACGCAGGTGGGGCTGGGTAACAAAAGAGATGCGTTCCGGGGCACGCGAAGGGATGAAATAAGTTCGACGTTTTCTGGGTGACTGAAATCATATCTAATGTGCCTCGTGGGTTAAAACAAACAACAAAAAAAACCAAACCAAAGAACCCCATCTGTTATATACTGTAGCTGTCAGTGTTGTGTGCTTGAAAGATGGAAAAACTGCAGAAAGTACACAATCCGATTGATACAATCTTAAAAAGCCACATTATAGTTTTCCCATTTTCTAAAGAGAGATAGAAACCTATTAGGAACTTGATCTGTCATGATATCACACCGTTGTTGTTATTATTCAGGGGTTACTTTTATAAATTAAAAAATAGAACTGGAAATACTGATCCTTTATTTGCTTGTTTTTTCAAAATGTTATATTCTGTTTTTTTGTGGTATTTCTGAAGGTGTTTATTTTCATCAGTGCTAATAAATAGAGAAAATCAAATGAAATGACAGATTGTCATTTGACTAATCTGTTGATGATGCACAGGGAAAACAATTCTTATTCCAAATCCCTTGGTATCTATCCACTAAAGATGATATATGAAGCAGTAGTAGAGTAATTTTTCTCCTCCACCCTACTTATGAGTTTTGTAGCTGGGAATGCTGGTGCAGAAATCTTGTCCTCACATGAAAATAACTGAGAACTCTGCGAATGGAAATGCAATATGAAGATGTCATCAGCCTTGAGTCAGTTTTTAAATCAGACATGTGCATGGAATCATTGGACTTAATTGACTGATACAGCTCACTTCCTATAGTGCTATTTAGCAAGCTGTATGGAAAGAGAAGTGAACTCTAGTCTCTGTGCAACAGGTTAAAGTCTAAAATGTGTCTGGGAAATGGGCATGAGTAACATGAGCTGTTTTTTGTCTAGTTTTTAAAATCAACAGCTGAATAGAATAGAGCTAAGTAGTTTTTAATGTTGATAAATTTGTGTTTGCTTCCTTGTGTGATGTGATAATGCTTATTCAATAAGACTATGTCAGATGATTATGGCAAGTTTCATCATTTTTTAAAAAGCTTACGGGATATATCTAACAATCTGGAGTCTGCAAGTTGAAGTTGAGGCTCCTGATCCACACTATGTTGACATTAAAAGAGTGTGTTTGCTACCTAAAATATAGACAGTATTATTATTATTATTAAGCCCCTTATTATGGGTGTTCTTAATCACATGATCAGATAATATCTTTTCTCCCTGCAGAACTGGTGCTTCAGTGGATGCAGAAGCTGGTGACACAAGAAAACAGAATTCAAGTAACATGAGCACCTGTAAATCTGGTGGCTTTTTAAATTTCAGGAACTTGATTTTCCAACAAAAGTGATAATGTTGTTCTTTATTTCAGGATTTTCTTTAATCTGTTTTATAAGCACATGATTTAGGTAGGCTTCACACACTGTTTTTTTTCAGCGTGAAGCCAATTACATGAGGAATTTCCTGTAATACAAAGGATGCCAAAGGACACTTTCACTTTGTACTCTGTTACTATATTGGTTCTTGTTCTGCAGTTTTCATAGTTCCTCAAAACTGATGCCTGTTTGCCGTCTTCAACAAAGCAGGTATTAGTGGCAGGAATAAAATGTACTGGAAGAAGGCCATATACAATAAAGGAAGAGTGGAAAGAATTACCCTGTTATCTTGATTTACTTTCATTCTTGATGATTGTATTTCTCTTTATGTTTGAACAAAGCCAAATCTAGTATGTACTTCAAAGAACAAATAGAAGATACGAACTTCGGTTACAGAGAATTATGTTCCTTTTTTGACACAAATCACAGAATTGCAGAATGATTGAGGTTGACAGGGATCTCTGGAGGTCATCTTGTCTAGCTCCCCCAAATAGTCATTGATTTAGCAATATTTGTCATGAAGATTGCTGCAATATCTGTTACTCATATGTTAGCAATTTTCAGCTTTCTTACTATCTAAATACTGTATATGCAAATTTAGAAGTGTTGTGCCATTCAGCAATGTAGTTTCCATTTAGCAGTTTACAGTGCTTTTAGATTAACTGATATGGATGCTGGTGTTATGAAGGAGTCTTATCATTCTACATTTGTTAGCTGGGGAAAATTTTTACATACGTGTGAGTCTTTAAGGTCTGAGAACAAGAAGAAGAGGAAGACCCAAACTGCATATTGGAACAGTTTTGGTATCTAAATGACTTTTTAGCTTTGTAAAAGGTTTTTCTTATCGTTGTGTTACAGCTTAAGAACAGTGAAGGTAGTAGAGCTTATTTACTCAGCTTGTAACAAACCTGTGTCTTATGTCAGGATCTGGTGACGAGTTTTTAGCTTTCTCGCAGTCTTTTAAAAACTTTTAAAATACAATATATGTCCTCTGTCTTCAACATGCTTTGCTCTTCTCCAAGGCTGCGGAAGAAGATCAGAAGGAGGGAAGGCAGGGAACAAAATACATTTTTTGTTGTTCTTCGGATTATGTGGTGCTTGGCATAGGATGCGAAACTAAATGTTATCTGTTAAGCTGAAGAGATGAGTTTGTCATTTGGAGACTTGAATTTTTGTCAGCTACATATTGTGTTAGGTGTGGTTTTTTTGTGAATGCGAATGGTGGAGTGTCTTTATTTCATAATATATGTCCCCTAAAATGAAACAAGTATCTGAATAATGGCATTATCTCTTACAAACGTCGGAATGAGACACTGTGCCTAGAAGTCTTTTGTGTAGTGCTGGGATGACTTAATCTTACTGTCAAAGTCTTCCCCAGTGAACTGAAACTTGTGTTGAATCTTCATATGTGCTGTTACGTGTTTTCACGGATGAGAGATTTCTTGTTGAACAGCACCTTTTTTTGCAAGATTTTCTGTGCACTGCTCTGCTATGATAATAGCAGGTACCCTTCAGCATTACTTCTTTTTCTTCAGTTAGACTTTGTAGACAAGTGTATAAAACAATGGTGTTAAAGATTTCCAGTAGGACTCTAGATTGCACAATAGTATTCCTGTTATACTATCTGTGGTTATAAGGGGATCATCTCCAACACAGTGGTTTGAATCTTGAGTTGTTTGGATCTGAGATACTGACAGATTGGGTATTACTGTCATGGACTCGAATAAGGTTTTTTTCAAGTGTGTTTTGGCTTTTAGTATCATTGACTGAAACTCCCTTTCTAGTTAATGAGCGGTCTGAGTCTTCTGTGTAACTATCTGCAATATCCATGCCTTTCTGTAAAAAATGGTTTTGTTTATCAAAATATGTCTAAGAAGCATGAAGGAAAGCTTACAAACTTTGCCTCTAAGTTGAGTTAAGCAGCCCCACTGAATATGTCATTCTTCATCTCAATTAGATATTAACTCTTAAGTTTACCAATGATAACACATACTTCAATTTACAAAATTACATTCTTTGTTTGAATCTTATTTGCTGTTTTCACACAGAAAACATTAAGAGGTTTAAAAGTGTTTGGTATTATTTTGGTATTATTTTCAGTTTGTGTTATTAATTAATGTTTTGCATGAACTTAGACATTCTTTGCTTTTGCTCACCTGAAGCAATAGATGTGAAAATACTAAGATTTCAATAGACGAAAATGGCAGTAAATTTTGTGACAATTTTTTTTCATCTTATAGTTGGGAAATCATTCTAGAACACATACGAAGATTGGTATTACAAAGAATAGCATGCTAATTGTGTGGATATCAGGAATTGGCTCATCCTGCTATAAACAGTGATATCCTGCATCATCTGGTACAACCTCACTGATTCATGTCCTACCTAAATATTTGACCTGCATATCACCCTGCTTTTATACCAGTAAGACAGGCTTGTTTGGTGAGGCCTGTTGGCATCTCAAGAGATCTGAGGTGACTCCTTTTAGAATCTACCAATGTAACACCTTTATTTGGCCAGAATGGGCTCGTTCCTTCCTATAACTAAATGACCAGGATTGTTTGGATGAACTTTGAAACTTCTGCTAGTAGCAAAATAAGTAGAATTTTTGCTTATTTTCAGTTTTGTGTATTCCGCTTCTATGTCACTTTAGTTTTGTGAAAGTGATCCAATTCTTTTAGCCAGCCAAAGAACACAAAGTGTGTACTTTTCCTAGAATAAGGATGAAACAGCTTCTCTCTTTGCTTGTACTGAAGATTTTACAGAGTGTATTCTATGTGAGTGACTTTTTTGGCTTGAGTAGTATGTGGGGAAATTGCAAAACACAATGTAGATGTAACAATCTACATTGTTCTGAATGAATCTATGTTAAATCTGAATGTTTAGAGAAAGAGTTAGCGTAATGTTTATCTTAAACAAATGGTGCACTTAGTGAAAGAACGGGTAGTAAAGCAGAACTGCGTGAGACAGCAGAGGACAATGAGGAGAAAGAGCAATTTAAAATTTCATTATAATCCTGTACTTCTTGAATTTCAAACATAAGGGAGTTTAATACTTTTTGTATTGAAGTGGAGACTTCATGCCAACAGTTTTGTTTGTGTGAATGTGTTGGTAATGTTCTAATGAGCATAAAGGAATCAATAAATGCTTTTTTCAACAAAAATAAAAAACTTCCACTTTCTTCTATTTTTGTTAGTAGCTTCATGCGTCATATTGCATTTTAAGCATCTATAACGGAACATCTTCCAAAATGCCAAACTAAAATTGCTGTCGTGCTTTATGAAATTAGGAAGGTATTTTGGAGATAAATGAACCATAATGTATTTGCTCATAGAATTCTTAATCATTACATTTATTAAGATTTAATATTGAATCTTGTGTTACATCTCAGAAAGATCTCTTAAGCTTTCAGTAACATTTGGGTTAATAAAATAAACTCACAGAATTTGACTTCTGGTTTTCAGTTTGTTTTACATTATTTTTGCAAATATATTGTAAATCTGGATGCTGATTCTGCAGACATTTTATTTGTACAATTAAAGTTCTGCTGAAGCTTTGTTGAAGTCAGCTCTTATGTATACATAATAAAAATTAATGCATTTGCAGAATCAACAGGAATTAATCAGCAGCATTTTGCTTGTACAGTATGCAGTCATTTTCTTTAAATGATTCTCAGGATAGTCTTACTGGGAAATAAGTTTCAGAATGAAAATGATGTTGAAGATTACTTTGTGTTCAAGTAGCTGATAGGCTAGTGTGAAGCATTCTCAGGAGAAAAGGTATTTAAATAAAGCTTGTGAGGGCTAAAATTGTGTCCTGTGTTCAAATGATTATGGAGTATGTAAGAATCAAAACAAAGCCCGCAGTTACATTTTTTGAAGTTTGTGCTGAAGCCTTGGTGATTTTTTGTTTGTTTGTTTTATATCAAAGAGGTATAAAAGTGTGTACTAAACAGAGCGAGAGGTGCTTGTTAAAGTGTATTTTGTTTTATTTTCTGATTTCTTCTGCAAGCAGATTGGGCAAAGGACATTAGATAATTTCTGATGAAACATTAATGGAATTATGAAGGCTTACACAAAGTGATTTGTTTCACAGTTTTTTTTTTTCAAATCATGAGAATAATTGCTAACAAGTGATTATGCAACATATCTAGGTTTTGACTGCTTGCAGGGGAACCCAGGTTTCTCAATCCAGCAGCTCCCACAGTTCTGTACACCTTTGTGGAGCTGGTGCTAGCCAGGGTTCACATCTCTTCATTGTCTCCTCTTTTCATGAGAAAAAATAGGAGAAGAAATTAAGGAAAGAGCTCCAACTCAGGCTGTGACATTTAATACTTCCTGGCTCCCCTGCGTGGACGTGCGAGCCTTGCTGTGTGAAGAAAGCCCCCAGCACAGGTTTTGTGGCAGCTTTGTCTTGTAGCTTACCGTATAGCTTGAGAATACCAGAGCTTTTTTATTTTCTCACAGAAGTTGGCTTCTACTGTTATCTGACTCCTGAGAAGGCAACCTGGGGATCCAACTACCCAGGAATCTGGAAGTTACGTGATTGCTTACTTCTGGAACAATTTTCATGTTTCTCCTGTTGCTGGAGATCTGAGAAAAATAATCATTCGTAACTAGGTATCTGTAATTCACTTTAGTGAATCTCAAACGTTGTTCAAATACCCCAACAAACTGCTTGCCAAGGGCACTGTCCAAATGTTTAGATTTTACTGTACCCAAAAGGGTAAAAGTGTAGGAATGAATTATATTTAGGCTGAGGCATCTTTTAAAAATGAAGACAGTTAACAATTTTTTTATTTTAAATTACTTCATGCTTTGCCAAATTAAAGATTCTGATTTTAATTTTTGAGAAGCTTAATGTACTAAAATTTCATAGCCTGCAAACTCAGAATGTCAAACGTGTGCAGGTCTGTAGCACTGCCCCCAATACAAAAACAAATCTGAGAAGTCCCATTCCCTTACGTCTGTAGAGTCATGTGTCTTTAGTGTGAATTTTGAATAGGTGAAGATGAGACACTGTGAATAGCAACAAATAATGTGGGCTGAGAAACCTCAGGGTAGGCAAAACAAATCTGAAAAGTTGTCTCCCATTTCAAAATAAAATAAAAACCTCTTATGTTGCATCTCTGGGCTATCTTCCGTCTCACATTCCAAATATACTTACTGAGTATCTCTGAAACCACATGGCTATGTCATATAGACCTTTTCTGCATGATTGAATTTTTTTCCATAAGCTGTTCATTTAAACATGGCTGCAATATTGTAGTATGTAGTGTGCAGCAAGGGATATTCTCATGCGAATCTAGCGTTTTACACAGCTCTTTCCTTTTTAGTTCTATAATGGCATGATGTGTAACAAACTGTTGTAACTGCAGTTATCTTTAGCTAAAACTGTCTTATGTTATTGTATCACTCCTTTTTCCCCTTTGAACTTGATCCCTTGTGTGTCCCCTGTGTCCCGTTCCCTGCAGCGATCCCAGCTGGCTCTGGTGGAGATTGGTTTGCTGTGAATATCCTTACTACCAAAATGAGTACCAGAAGCTTCTCAGAAGCCGTGGCAACTGACCACTTGCTTTCACCAGGAATAGGGGCCTTTTGTCTGAATACCTTGTCCTCAGGTAACTGCCCCTCTCCCACCTTTTTAGAGTAAATGTAAGAGGTGGTATGCATTTATATAGATTCGGGAGTGAAATAAGCTCTATAAAATGTTAATTGGGTTTTCTCTACTGTTTGGTTTTGTAACTTACAATTCTGCAAAAAAGAGTTGTTTGCTATGCAGCTATGTGTTGTTTTGTTGTTTTTTTTTTTTTTTGTTTTATATTTTAAGTCCTAAACTAAATTTGCAAAACTAGTTTGTGAAGTAAAGCAGCAATCACATTATAAACATACCTTTATGCATATTTTCTGAATGTAATCTTCTGGGTGTTTCTCAATATCTTTAGGCTATTTGACATTTGTTTATCATTTACACCTACTTAATTCCTTTTTGTAACTTGATATTTATTACCTCTGTATTGACAGATATTTGGATTGGTCAACTTTTTACCTAGCTTACATAAGAGAATAGCTGATTTTATTTTTTTTTAAATTAAATAGTCCTTGCAGTTAATGTCTTATTGAAAAATCTTACTTTGTTGTGATATCTGATCAGTTAGCATTAAAAAGATAACTGCTAATGTCACATAGATAAATAAATGATGCAGTTTCCAACAGGTAGATGTTGTCATGCTTTTACACTGCACTGTTATTTCTTGATTTTAAATTTATAAAATTATTTTGCATCAAGTGGCTTTTCTTTGCATGAGGTACAGAATGTTGTATTTTGAGTGGAATTTAATAATAATCAAGTATAAGCAAATTCTCAAAATGTGAGGTGTTATTTTTTGCTGCCTGCAATGTGGAAGTTGCATATACCTTGCCACATATGGTTTAGTATATTAAGGATTTTATGTTATCTTGTACTCAACATATGCATTAATGTCTGTCATGTATAGGATTATCATGTTTGAAAGACGTTTTTTGGGATTGATAATATTGACCATTTCTATGCTTGTGTAAGTGATACGTGAAGACTCGTGGAATAGAAAAGCTAGTATTGGCCTGTGTGAGGATTTACCGTAAATGAAGGAGAAATTGCTTGAGCAATATTTTACTTACAAGATGATTATTGTTCATGCAGTGTGAGCTCCTTATTTATGCACAGCACTTGGCTATGTCTGAGCAGATCTGCTGCATGACATGATAAGGTAATAGCCATTGATGACAGCAGCTGTTTCAGTTCTGTCTGTACCAAAAAAGCAACCAATACAGTTTTCCCAAATAGAAAGAAAATAATTTCCTGTATGTATTATTACAGAATTAACTAGAGAAAGCTTTATGTACTGTCAAGAGAGTTGGTGGGGGATGTCAGTATTCGAGAAAGTATGGAATGGGTCTTAGAGTGAATGAATGAGTGTACTGAGCTGTCTTTAGGAAGTCAGCTGGAGTAGGAGCCCACACTGAAGTCCTTCTGTGTCGTGATGAAATGGAAGCAATTTTTTGGAAGGCATCAGCAAAACAGATATATTATTGAGCGCTCCACCTCCTGGGGTGGGAGAGATAAGGGGAATGGTGTGGCACTGCACCAGACATGTTACACAGGTATGGGCTGGTTATTCAGTCAGGGTCCTAATTAGTGATCTGCCTGGAAAGGAAGATCTGTGTTTAGACTATGGTAAGTGAAAACGTCTGATGAGCATTGGGTGGTTCAGGTCCTGTACAGTAGCCTGAGAAGTCCTACCTGAAGCTGTAGGGTTGTAGGTAGTGTTTTGGACTTGTCTAGTGTGCTGTAACTCATGGCCAGCTAAGAGCAGTAGGTCTGGTCTGGGTGTGCAAACAGGGGAATGCTCTGTCCTGCTCCAGAGGGTTGGCCTGTGAGCACCTTCACAAGATGCTGCACAGCAGATCATGCATCCATCTTTTCCACACTGGACATCCACCAGGCCATGCAGGGTTCTCCATCTTGCACTCAGCCACCAAATACACACTTGACAATTCTACAGAGGTTCACGGTGTTATTAAATAGAGGATGCAGGCTACATTACCCATGGGTAAAGGGGTGACACCCATCTCCTGTACGAATTGATGTTGGAGGGTGTAAGAAGGTGCCAGTCAGGTATTACAGATAGTGAGAGGTGTACTTGAAAAGTCTGGTGACAGGTGTAGCTGCTGCAGTTGGTATTGCCATTTAGGAGTCCCCTAAGATTCCCTATAGCTTGCAGAATGAGGGAGTGGTAGCCCTTGCGGTTGATCTACTGATAGGGACTTCTTGGGAGGAAACTACATGGTATTTGGGAATCCATGCAGGACACAACATTGCTGATACAGATGACTTCTGGATTAAGGCTGGAGGATAGCCTCTCAGACCACCAAAGTTCTGTCCACTATAGACTTGCCTCCTGGTTACCCACTGGCTGGTGACAGTGGTAGTGAGTTTTTACAGTGCTATGGCAATGCTTGGCAGTGCTCTCTTCCTGGTGCAGAGTGTGAGAGTGCCATTGTTTGTGGGAGGTTTTTTTGTCCAGAAATATTAAAATCTATCTTCACAACTGTTTATTTTCATCATAATGAACTGTGAATATGCTTAAGTAAAGAACTTAAGTGTTCTATGTGCCAGGGTGTGTCTCGTTAATCCTACTGTGTTGTAGTCATAAAAGGTATTACCTCTGTCTACAAACCCTACCACAAGTGCCTTAATTATATTTTTTTAAAATTTTTTTCAGCTTTTTATTTTGGTCCTGTATTCTATCCTGATGTTTTCATGGGCACTAAATGTTCTGCAGGGAATGTTTCCTTTTAGTGGCTTGAAATATGTTCTTTTTTGGTTTTGTGTGTGTTTTTGTTCTTAGGTTAAGATAAACAAGCATCTGATTAACTTTCTGTGCAGTGTTCACTACTTTGTCATTAATGTTTTTGTTTCTTCTCTTTGTTTCTAGATTAGCTTTAATCTTTTCAGAAATGGATATAGTGTCCAAGATGAAAGCATGCATATTTTGTGGTGATATTTAGTAGTACTTACCATTCAATTTTTAGACATAGAAGTACTTTAACTTACATGAATCCCAGGCAGTTTTTCATCAATGGTCTCATCTCTTCCAGCTTTATTTCCTAAAACCATATCTTTCACTTAGAACCCAGTAGTTTTCATGAATTGTATCTTCAGATGTTCGGTATCTTGCATCATCAATGTTGCTGCAAAGCCATTTGCTGATGTCTTGGGTTCTCAGAAGGTCAGTTTTCTGTAGACTTGATGAATGTGACTTTAATGTTACCTGTCAACTTCTACACATTTTAACTCAGCCTGCAGAGCTAAAAGTAATTTACTCCAAATCTTACATAAACCGTAGTTAATGGTTTCTTGCTGGGTGAAATACTACTTTAATACACTGCATTAAAATTAGAACATCCCTAGGACAGCCAGAGTTCACTCAAAGGTTTCTGTTACTTCACAGTTCACCAGCTTTTTCTAAGGCATTACTAAATATATCCAGTGCCTTTGGATTTCTATGTATTCTTTGGACATATTAGATATTGTTGCTCTTGCAGTCTTCTGAGCAATTTCTACTAACCTTAAACCTTTACTGTACAGTTTATTTTTGTAGCAGCTTTTGTGATGCTTTTTGATTGAAGATTTTTAAAATACCAAGAGAAGATACGAGTTGCTTGATTCCAATCTTGTTTCATAGGTCTGAAATATTAAAATAAGCATATGTTACAAAATTTTGTCTTTTGCATTTGGTTTTTTTCCCTGGTCTATCACATCCATGCAAAATTTTCATTAGTGCCTTGCTGTTTCAATACAGGTTAATCACTTGTTGCATCTGTAAAGTTTGTTTTTCATCTGTCTACCATTCACTTAACAGCAGCTAAATCTTTAATCCTGTATGACTGTAGTCTATCTCACCTTTTCTTTTCTCTCCTGTCATACCTGGATCAAGAAGGGATGCTACTAAGAACTCTTCTGAATGTCATTGTGCTTAACGTTACTGGTATGTAGAGTTTTTTTAATCTAGAGAGTCTGTCTTTTTCTCATCTAGGGCTTGCTGCCATCTAAATAGATCTAGGCATCTTGGTACTTTGGACTTAACTAACAATGTGCTGCTATGGGGAAAGGTAGAGCAATGCTCCTGAACTCAATATTTGCAGGTGATATTTTGTTCCTGAGACACTGATATTTCGTCTGGCTACAGGAAAGAAAATTCAACAGAGGAAATTGTTATGTTGTCTGCAGCACACTATTTGCTGTGACTTTTTTTTCCCCCCTTATTTAAGAGTAGGAGGGATTTAGATTCTTGCCCCCTCCCACCCCGACCCCTGATCAACCAGTTATTGAAAATCAGCTTTTATTTGTGATGTTAACACCACGTGAGAGGAACTTGCTCCTAACAGTGCACACACTGGTGATCCCAATGCTTTGTTTCTGTGGCAGATTTGATGAAAAATTAGTTCTGTTCCTCTTTGATTTAAACATGAAGTGGTACAGTGAACGCAATGATAGTAGACCTCCTTCTCTCTGTTACCTAGAGTCATGGGAAGCCAATATCTTCCTCAGAAACTCAACTGAAAAAAGACTGTTTTTCTTGCTTCAGAAATTGTGTAGAGTTTCTTAGTGATCTAATAACATGGTTCAGCCAGGTGAAACTGGGAAAAAAACAGTTACCTTTCTGTTCCCTTTCTGCTGTTTTATTATTGATACAGTTGCCAGTGCTTGGTAGACCATGCCTCCCTTTTTCAGAGCCTGTTGTTTTCAACCATGTATCTTTTGAAGGAGTTGTAGTTCATAACAAGGAGATAAGCAAAACATATGGCACACATTATGATTTAATAGTCTGTCATGATTAAGACATATATGGAGGATCAAATCGCTGAAGGAATTTTATTTAAAAAGTAGGGGAGGCATATGGTGGAGCCAGGTGGAAGAGATTGTATATTCAGTAGATGTGCAAAACAGCTGAGAATCCAGTGTCCAAATGCGATCCAGACTTCCGTTATTTCACTATTAAATCCAGAGGTTGAAGTTTCTGTTGACGAACTTGATATTGCATCTGGTATTCTCTCCCAACCTTTGTGGAGTGCTGCTCTAAGCTTCATGTGATCTGTGGTCTTCATTATACAAACCATAAGCTTGTCCTTTCAGAGAAGTCTTTTCCCCTGCCTTCTCTTTCCCCTGCCCATTTTTTGGTTGTTTTTTGTTCCTAGTTTCACTTCTTGGCCATCTTCTCTGCAGGCATGGTGGAGTGCTCCATTCAGAGCTCCAGGCCTACGTTGTCACAAACAAAACCTTAGAAAATAAATATTTCAGGCAAGGAAAAAAAATGCATCTTCCATGTAGATTTTTAGTTCTCTTAGAGAGAAAGGAACTGAAAGTACTATTGTGGTCCTGACAAAGTACAATGCTTGTAACTTATTACTCTACATATGATTCTTGCTACTGTACTGTTATTGTGCAATCTTTTGTGTTTTTCACTAAAATCTTAGTCTGTACTCTGTGAATTAAAGTTGAACCATCTGTTTAACTGCATAGTAATATGATCGTGCATGTGTGTGTGTATATATGTATATACACAAACACATGTACCCAAGGGAGCTATGTCAGGCTGCTTGTGATATTGAGAACTTCATATTTCTGGATTCTTGCATTTAAAGTGTAAAATATTTTATAGCATTAATCTACCTTATAGAATTGAATATTGAAACTGAATTGAAATTCATGCTATCAGATATAGTAATTCAAACCTCAAATCATATGTTTTGAGAAAGGAAGAGTAGCTTGTGAAATTGAAACTAAATCTGTGAAAACAGTTTTTGATAAGAATATCTTGTGATATTAGCAAACCAAGTATGTAATATCTCAATAACAGTGATGTCTTACTGCCACAGCAAAACAGTGTAACAGAAAGCTTTGGTGAACTCGGCCCTGTCCTTTGTTTCTGTTCCCCTTGCCCTTCCCTTTTACTTTTCTCTGTTGTGCTTTATTCACTTGTTGTAGTGAGTAGTTGCTATTAACACTCAGTCTGTTCCCTAGAAAAGGAACATCAGATGGGATCTTGTGCAGGGAAATGGCCTCTGCTCCCAGTTTGACCCAGTTTTTAAGGAGTAATTAACTCCCCCTGAGGAGGGAACACCAGGGTGAAAAACAAAGAGCAAGTTGGGAGGGAGCTGTTTGCTTATACCAAGTCAGAGAGAAGAATATGTGCATATTGTGAAGTTGGTGACACTGTTAGTTCTGAGTAGTTATATGGAAAGCTCATAGAGAATTTTTAAATGGTTTTCCCCAAAGATTTCTAATCATGAGACGTCATGACACGATTGAAGATCTCCAATTACTACATATTGTGAATTACATGATTCTACCCTAACTTTATGGCAAGTACCTCTCCGCTTTTCATAAAAGTTGTATCATAAATATGATAGCCTAGTAAGTTCTCAAAGTTCAAGCAATTAAGCATTCTAGGTTACAGTACTAAGAGACACAGTAATTCTTTAGATATAGAGATAACTTGCCAACCTCCAAAGCCGTGCTGCCTGCTCCTTAGATTTTGCCTGGCAATAAATCTTAGAAAATGTCTCCAACACCAGAATATTTAGAATAATATTAACACTTAATAATAAAAAGTTAATAGTACTGAAATATTAAATTGCAGATTTTATCAGGGTAACAATTTTGTCAGTGATGTTTATACCAATTCATGGCAAGTTCACTGGAACTTGCACTAGGCACACATCAGTTTGTCTCTGGTGCATCTGTGCTGTGAGTCTCTGTTGACTGAATGTGAAGCACCCCAGAAAAAGTCAAAGCAGTCTGGCTCAGTGGGACTTGTCCCGGTTTGATGTACTGCAGGATCCTAGAATAATACCATTTGGAGAGTTGTGGTTGCCCTAAGGCTTTTAAAAATTTTTTAAATTCAAAATGCTGTTCTTTTTGTCGTTTGGCTCTTGTTTGAAATTTATGCATCAAGATCTGAATTCTTGTAAATTCTAACTAATGAGTATAATCACATTATGTTTTGCAGGGCTAGCTGCCCAAATAGGCCAAACTTCCAATTTTTTATTTTTTGATTTAGAGGCCACTTTATAAAACAAAAAGGTTTTCCTGTTATATCAAGTAGTATCAAATGGTTCTAAAGTGCTGAAAATATCCATGTTGGCATCCTCAGTGGAAAATTGGCTCTGGACAAAGCAGAGAGACAAAGCAGATGTGGTGGTTGTATGTGATGAAGTTACTATGGGTTTTGAGGAAACACCTCAGTCTCCTCAGCATCCACTCATCTGTCACATTCCAGCCATTGAAGTGGAATCAAGAGATCTGCTGCTAGAAGTGCCTACACCTGAAATACCTTCTCACAACTCACCTGTTAAAGAGTTTCTTTCTGTGGCTCTTGAAATTTAGAGTGTAGTCTTAGAGGTGGAGATCCCCTTATGTTGGACTGTGCTGAATGAAGCAGCACTTGGGGCATTTTTTCCTTTTGCTGACTGCAGGAGAGATAACAAATTCAAGGAAACACTCTCAGAAGAATTAAAAAAACCTAAAAAGTAGAAATGGTGGGGAAAATTATGCTCCTTGTTCAGATTGCTTTCCCTGCCCTTCTGCTCCTTGTTGAGAGGGACTGGCTCCTATTCTATCTGTTTGAAGGATGTCAGAAGTAACTCGAGATGGACTTTGCTGTCTCCTTTCTTCTTAATGATATTTTGGTGTCTTTCTCGCTCTGAAGTTTGGAAATCAGTTCCTGTAGATCCTCTGGGTTTCACTGTGATGTGTTTGCAGTTGAGACCAAGATGGTGGTTAGATCTGTCTCCAAGTTGAGTGACATTTCTGGTGTGGCATAGCAACAGGGAACCCCGAGGGGTACTTATTCCACAGAGTCTGAGTCTCGGGAGACTCTCTGTGTGTAATGGCAGGATGTTTTGGCATTCACTGTATAAAATATGACTTTAAAATAACACCAATTTGTGATTCTTATGTTGATCGTCATCTAGAAAGTCAAGAGTGAGAGATAGTGTGATGTGACTGAAAACATTCAATGGCAACCTTTTTTTTCTTCTAGGAATTTGAATTAGCTGAGTCAGATGAGACTTGTCAGTGTGATTTCTGAGACAGGCTTTATATTTTGCAGTTACTGATGGGATGTTTTACTGAGGCAGGTTATTCACCTCTTCTTGTTACTCTTGTTAAAAGGAACAAAGAAGGGTAACCAGAAAATTAAATAATTTGAAGTCCTTTATTCCCCTCATAATGTTTCTAAATGGAGCATTTAGAACTACATTAGTTGTCAAGGAAAATATATTTGTCAATAGCCTTATCTTAATATATTTTTAGTACTGAAATTATTAAAATACATTATTCACAAATCAAAGTTCATTCCTTCTGGATAATTTATGCCTTGTAAGCAATACAGAAACAACCACAACGCTTCTATCATAAGAAACGTGCCTAGTATTATTTGCAAATACACCCTGAATAATTTCAGACTTGGTATAGTAAAGAAAAAATAAAAATTTAACTGAACTTTTTATTCTGAACAAGCTTCTTCCTCTGTGCACCCCAAGATGTCTTGATCTTTGAGAGTTGCTCTTCGTGGTTAAACTGACAGGTGAAGAAACTCTGTAAATTTATGATGTCTGGCTGAGTGTTTCATAGGACTGATAAAATGGATGTTTGCATTTTGTCAGGCTAGGTAAATGCATTTCCAAAGCTTACCATCCGAAGAACGCAGTAAAGCAGTTGGGCTGAGAAAATGCCTGCCATGTTCCAAGCCACACTTGGAAACTATTAAAGAGGAAAAGCTTGCCAGCGTTCTTCCCCTTCTTCCACCATCTCTCCCTGACTATCTGACTTAATACGGACCTCGTAATTTGGTTAGAAGTTGGTCTCTTGAATGGGAGGAAATGTTGGAGTTGCACCTCCTGGGGTGTTGCTTTGGGGGGATGTTCGATCCTCATGGATAGACAAACCCTTTTGCTCTCTGCCTGCAGAATATCAGCGTGGGGAGATTTTGGTGGGAAAAGTCACGAAGCATAATGCAAGCAGTAGTATTTTCTACTACCTAATCTTGTAAAATTAGACCAAATTCATGAGCAGAAACAATTTTCCATGGCAGAATGCAAGTGTGGTTAAATATAGCCTATTCTTTGGCTTCTGGTAGATAATAACGCTACAGCTGTTGATTTGAGTGAGGGTAGAGTACCCATGATTTTTCTCATGTTGTCTCACAAGGATGTGAACCATTTGACGCGGTCACATAGATTGTTCTATTGTATCGGCAAATAATAGCGCCTTGGAAGTATAATGAAATTTATTGCATATGTACTCTTTTAAATAGTTACATTTTTTAGCCCTTCCAAATCAGATTGATCTTTCAAGTTTTCATCCAATATTTTATATGCAACATGCTGCTATGTATCTGTAAATATCTGTGTATATATATTTCTAATTTATGTTGTTAAATTCTATGATTAAACCTAATGAATATTGTGAATAAAACTTCATTTCAAGATTTTAACTGTAAATATATATAGAAAGGTACTATTTATAAGGAGGAGCTTTTTGTTACTCCTCCTGAGTGAATTCTAAGCTGCTGTTGCTTGCTCTAAGAATGACAGTATAAGTTGTAGAGGTTTTGGATTTTTTTTTTTTCTCCTTTTGAAAAACTAAAGGAGAGTGGAATAGGTTTACTTGTACCTTATTTAGTTTTAAATAAATAGGTAAATACTTTGAATCAAGGATTTGCTATTCTGGGTGATGGACAAATTAGAAGCTACCTCATAATATATATAATTTTGTTTATGTATTTCTAAATGGAGTTAATGAGATGCAAAGATTCAGACACACAAAGCAATTCCATGGTACCATTTCTTTTCAGGGTGAAATTGTACCTAAGGTGATTTCCTCACCCCCAGACCGTTGCTTTAAGTTAAATTGTCAGCCATATGTGGGACAGCTCTGATTGCTTTATATGCATTTACTTAAGGTGCATGTTTGTGTTTTAGATTCACCAAAAATCTGTCACCTGACAAGATCAACCTGAGCACTTTAAAGGGGGAAGGCCAGCTGACCAATTTAGAGCTGGATCAAGAGGTACTTCAGAACATGCTGGATCTTCCAACATGGCTTGCTATAAACAAGGTCTTTTGCAATAAAGCATCCATTAGGGTGAGTATTTTATTGTGCTGGAATAGTAATTAGTCAAATCTTTCTTTTTTTCCTTCTGTCTCTGTAAACTTTCAAGCAACTTTGTATTAACAGAAAATTGTGAGGAGTGCTTGAGAAAATTTTAGAGAAAAAGAAAGATGTTACCAGCAGTAATTTCTTAGTAATTTTTGTTTCTCATGTGACAACATGAAGTACATATGGCAACAATGAAAATAAGCAGTGATTTTTTTTTTTTTTTTAATTTTTTTTTCTGTCTGAGAATAATTTATTCCTGCATGTTCTGAAATAGGGGTAGAGATAAAAGCTAGCCATGGTAATTAGTCTACTATAATTATTTATTATTCTCTTTTTTTAATGTATATTTCTTCTCTTTGCACCTCTCTTTCTATTGCTTTCCCTCTTGTTCCTTTCCTATTTCCAAAAATATCATTCCAAGGGATTCTGGTCTCTGTAGGAAATGTGGAAACACTCTAAATCTAGTAGGCGTTGTTTTTTTTGGTCGTTGTGGCTGCTAAGAATTGAAGCAATGTGTATCATCTCTCCTAGGTTATACTAATATGAGAGTAAGAAATGAAGCTATGGCTTGTTTTTGATAGAAGTTATGATCTGGTCAAATTTTGGTACCTCTTCAGTCTTTCGGTTTTTTCTTTTTCTTTTTTTTTTTTTTCCCCCCAATGGGAGATTGTGCTGATTTTCCTGAATGCAGTGAACTTGATGCTTTGTTGCAGGCATCCAATTACTTGTAGACCAACAGAGCAAATGTGGATTTTCTTTCCTTTTAAAGGAAAGAATGTGGAAGACAGTGTTGCTTTATCTGATGCTTGACAACTCGGTATTAAAGAGACAGATTCTGTTTTGTTCCTCTGTTTTCTGCTCAGTGTTAAGTAGATTTTGAAGTTCTGTTTTTAACACCTAAAATAAATTTATATGTCTGCATAAATTTACTATACAGTATTTTCAGATAAACTTGATATTTTGAAAGTAATATTAATCTGACTTCAGAAGTTACAAATATAATCTGTATACATAAAACACATTTTAAAAAATGCTTAATTCTACTGTATTTTTAATATTTACTTTCCTTTAAAATAATGTCTTCCCTTGCAGATACCATGGACAAAATTGAAAACACATCCCATCTCTTTGGTGAGTTCTGAGATCAACTCCTAAATATACTCTGTGTAGCAGAATTTATCTCTACTATTAATATAATTGTCTTGACCTGACTAGGTCTATTTCAGTAGAAATAACTGAAACATTAGTGAGCCTTTACTAAGTGTTCTCTGGGTAGTGGCAGATCAAGACAAAATGCCGTAATGTTTTTGTTGGTAGGTTTGTTTTCTTAATCTGTGGCTTTGGGCATCATCATTATAATGTTTGACTGTTAACTGATTTTTGTCAAGTTCTTCAGTCATTACGTCTTAATTTGGGGTCACCTGAAGGGTAGTTTTTTGTCCAGCTAACCCTTTTCAAGTTCCTGCCTGTCTTTTGGAGCTATCTTTTCTAAGGACTTTTCTATTCTACATCTGTACTCTGCCCAATGATCTCAGTTATAGCAGGTTTGATACACATAACATTTACAGAGTTTCTGTAACAGCCTAGGATTCAGCCTGGATATGAATAGAGTGTGAAATGTGTAAATAGGACTCAACAACAATTACAAGTAATGCTAATTCTTGCATTTCTTTAATGTTGTTCTTTAAGTATACTAAGAAATGTGATAGCACCGGAAGTGATTTGCTTCATGACCACTAAACTTTCTTAATTGTGTTTACTTAGGAATGAATATTCCTTTAACTGTCGTGCTTCCCAGTCTTGCAGTGAACTCCTGAATGTGCTTGTAGTTCCTTAGTTTTGAGTCAGACTTGGGAAGGACATGTTGTTTTCAATACTTGATGCCTTTGTTGGTGACCCAGTTGTAGTGTACTAATGTCTGTACTGCTTCTTCCTGGCACACAGAGCTTAAAGCATGGTAATGCTGAGGTGGGATGATGCAACCTCTTGACTGTAAGGTTGAACTGCCAAATTAGGAAATCAGTTTAAGCCGTGCTATTCTTAAAGAGTACATACTTTGACCTACGGTAGCAAGGCCTGATTGTTTGCTTTGCTCCCATTGAACTTACATTAGCAATCCTTGAGGCTAAGATAACTTTCAAGGTCACTTTTTTTTACATAAAGCTTTTCGTGAACAAGTGCATTAAATTGATAACAAAAGTTCACCCTTCCATGGTAGACTGTACAGCGACCTTTTTGACTTCTAAAGGAATGTGATTTCAATGGTCTAAATGTACAATTTCAGCCCTTTATTACACCACTGAACTTCCACTATTTTGGTGGGGATATTTTTGCTAATGAGAGTTCCATTAGATTGGAATAGCATCCTCTGTTTGCGTAGCTTAGGAGGTAACTAGAACCCATGTGTCTAGCCAAAGGTACTTTCATCGAGGTGAGTTGCCCTTTGTGAAAATCCATCTGTCTACATAGTGGCAAATACTAAGGTATCTTTGATCATAACCAATTTCTGTTTCCATCTGATAAACAATATAATTTTGAGGAGTGCTTTGGGGACCCAAGGATGCTATGCAGCAGTTTTTCTTCTATCAAAGTACAGTAGTTGCCAGTGAGAAGAGAATAGACAGATATCTACATCCAGGTGTTCTTTGTTAACTCCTATTTATATTATGCAAATTCCTTAAATCACTGCCCTACTGTTCTTTGCACTAGTCACGTAGTAAAGGAAATTGTTCCAAAAGTTTTAATTGAAAAAACCTTAAAAGAGTGGTTAAACGTCAAAAAATGTTAGGATAACCAAGAGAAGTCTTGGCTTACCCCAGCCCCCACCATCCTAAAACTAAGGGATTGGTTTTTTTCTTGTTGTTTTTTTCATCTGTTGTTGTTTTGCAAGGCAATTTATTCATTGAGACAGCTGAGAAAATGATTTTTAAAATGTCCAAATTTACTGTTAACAGCCATGATAAATTTAGGTCACAAATCTGCAAATTATACTATAATATATCTTTTTAAAAATCACTTGTTTTACTAGATCTACTGAAGATTCATATATGCGCTGTGTGTGTATACACACTCGTGTATATATTATCTATATTCATGTTTTGTTTTAAAGGTGCAGCACAAAACTTCATCCTCTATCATGAATTTTAGTGGACTAATTTCAAATATTTTCCATTAAAATTTTCTGAACTCATTGAACCATTTAGAAAGCTCAGGAGGTATTAAGTATTCCATTGAATGAACAACCATAGAGGAAGAAACCTCAGATGAGTACGCATTAAATCATGCCCATTTTGAAATGCAATTTTTGAAAATGTGTGTGATGGATAAATAGTACTCAGGGATCGAGATCTCTGTAATCCCCTGTTTGACTGGGAAGGTCTGTTAGAATTCACAAAACATAAAAATTTATATGAACAAATTAAAGAAAAGATAATTCTGGTAGGTACAAAAGTTTATGATAAAAATGAGATGGTAAGAAATGTTTTATGTTTTCAAATGTGTTGGGTTTTTTTCTGTTTGGCTGGTTTTTTTGATCTTCATATGTCAACTATTTACTTTGTTACCTCTTAGGTCTCCAATTTTTTGTTTTGTTTTGTTTTTCAAGTCCTTGGATAAAGTTGTAATGGAAATGAGCACATGTGAAGAGCCACGTGCCCCTAATGGACCCTCTCCTATAGCAACTGCATCCGGACAGAGGTCAGTGACGATTCTTACATGTAAGTGATTCAAAAAAGCTTAAATTACTTGTTTTGAATTACTATAAAACAGTTAGATCCCCTGCAAATTTCCAGAAGTATATAGGGTTGCAGCTTGCCATTTCCATCTCTCCAAAGTTTTATTTTATTACTTGTGGGTGGAGTTACATATGTATAGTGGTAATGGAACTATCCAGACCCAAGCCTGGAGAGAACGTCTGAACTATGAATGGAGCTTCAGAGGCATGTTTCATATGAGTGGAACTACTGCATCGAAAATTTATCAAGTTTAATTGATATGAAGTTTTATGAAAATTAGAGATATCTTGCCTTCAGCCTATTTGGAAAATATATATAATGTTGGGATGGGTTTTAAAATTTTTTTTATTTTTCCTTTGATCTAAAAAACAGTATTAAGGGCTGTTTGTTGGTGTGGTATTTTAAAGTTCTGTGTCCTTTATTGTATCAGCCAAATCTTACTGAAAGATTTCTTGAGCGCTATATAGCCCAAAAGTCAAAGTAGTTTGGTGGGACGATATAGCATTACACCAGTGATTTCCACCCCGCCCCCCAATCATTTCCTTTTTATGGACCCAAAACATTTTTCAGTAGGCACAGGGACCCATATACGGAGAAACAAATTCGATAATACAATTGCTTTTCTTATTTTAACTTCTGCGTAATATGTAAAAGTAGTCCATGGGCCTCTACGTCTCCTAGGGTACAGCTTGAAAATCATTGCCATAGAGATTCTGTGTAGGATGAAAGTTATAAAAAGGAAAAGGAATGACAAACCACATAAACTGTGCTTTTAAAACAAGCAGGAAAAAAAACTCCAAAGGCAGAAAATTTT
The DNA here is from genome assembly GCF_000690535.1 of Cariama cristata. Classification (NCBI taxonomy): domain Eukaryota; kingdom Metazoa; phylum Chordata; class Aves; order Cariamiformes; family Cariamidae; genus Cariama; species Cariama cristata. Next base: position 14,920 of record NW_009631201.1, on the reverse strand, counting down.
AGATGTTAAAAGAACATTTAAAATACAATTTTCTATTCACTAATCTAAAACATTCAGAACGTAGAAGATTTTTATTAAAAAAAAATAATTGCAACTGCTTTATCTTTTTTAATACTGGAATGCATGTTGATTTCATGTAGAAATGTAACCATCATTTAGGATGTCTTTCTTTTATAGAATGAAATAAAGCAGATACTTTATACTATTTTGCATATACGAAGGATATTGGTTTAATGGGCAGAATAACTTAGCTTATAGAGATAAATACTAACCAGATTGGAATTGTCAAATAATTCATTTGACATGAATTACTCCTTATGTATCTGTAAAGAAGAGTAAGATTTCTACATACTGCTGTAACTATTATTCTTATGTATGTATAATATATATTTTATTTTTTATACGTATATATGTCTAAAATATTTATCATGGAAAAATTACATTGATTGTTATACTTCATGGTGATTGATCTTGGTCCAAAATATGTTCTTTAATGACTGTCTTGAGATTAGGATCATAGGGTAGAAATTATTGTAAACTAGATCAAGTATATTTAAAAAAATATTCATAGCTGGAGAATACATTAGGAACTTATTTGATGGTTTGTTTCATGTTATATTTCAGCTGTTTAAGTTTAATTTTGTGCCCTTTCATTAGATGTGTATTTAATATGTTGGCATTTCACTTTTTAGTGAATATGGCTTTGCTGAAAAAGTGGTAGAAGGCATTTCGGTTTCTGTGAACTCCATTGTAATAAGGATTGGTGCAAAAGCCTTTAATGCTTCATTTGAACTTTCCCAGCTGAGAATATATAGTGTAAATGCAAACTGGGAACATGCTGACCTCAGATTTACCAGAATACAAGAAGCTCAACGTGGAGAGGTAAATCTTTTGCTAACTTTTTTTTCCCTGTGTTATTGGTAAAAGGAGAGGAAGTTGAATTGCAACCTTGTACAGTCTAGGAAACATGCTGTTACTGGGAATGGAGGCATTCTATGCTCAGTGATTTCGGCTGTCCTCTGAGAACACAAGGATGTAAAAATGGTGATGTGAGTCAGATCAAATGTCGTGTCTCTAGTGGTGGCCAAAGTGGATGCTTAGGGAAGAACGAAGACCAAGGCAAGCCTGTGTACTGTTCCCCAAGCTTGTGACCATTTTAAAATGCAAATTTTACCAGACTTGAAGAGTACTGAAAGAAAAAAGAATGATTTATTAAATGTGCAAGGATAAGGCATTGTGCTGAGTTTTTGTTATTGTTTTTATTACTTTTAAAGCTTTAACTCGTTATTTATTTGCTTGTGAGGGTTTGCCAAGTAAATATTTTTTTTCTTTAAGCAATTTTAACTGAATGTTAATGAAGTACCTATGCAAGAATTAAATATTTTGCTTGGAATAACTAAATCATATGTATACAAAAAAGTAATAGCAGTAAAGTGCATAGTTTTCTACTGTCTAGGAGAACTTAACATGGAAGTCTTAGATTGGTAACATGGAAGTCTTAGATTGATGTACACCATTCTTTTGTTTTCTCCCATGTTACCAAAGTAAAATGTATACCGAGTGCAACGTTGATTCTAAATATTGTATGTTGTATTGAGAAAGACTTATTTTAGCATGCGTCTGGCCTTGCATAAATAGGTGTTTCACATGTTGCTCATGTCTGCCCATTTAGAGATGATTGTTCTGGAACAAACAGAGTTCACTCAGAGTTAAGGAGTCTGGTAGTTGCTTTTTATGTAGGGTTTTTTTTTCAGGAGAATGTTAGCTAAAAAAGCCACAAAAATAGATGGTTGAAAACTATTTTTCTGACAGTTTGTTTATCCTGCAGCTTATCTGTATGCTAATACTAATGTGTTAATGAAGTCTAATGAGGAAGAATTAAAGTTTCGCTAGATGGAATTTTGTATTGCTAAATTTTTTTTATTTTGTGCTTTTTAGGAAGAATTTGATTTTGAATAGTCACCTCAGACACAACAGAGCTTTCTTTGAGGGGTGTTGCTTTTAGTGCAATGAACTCTGGAAACACAAATTTCTAGAAACTGTAGTGAATGATTTGTTAGCAGTAAATTGCATTACAGGTGAAAAAACAAAGCCGACACTATACTATAAAGGTAACTTGTGCTAAATTACATTTTAAAGGAGTAAGCTTTTAGCTTTGCACTGTAGCTACAGTCTTAACATAATAAGGAATCTCCTTAGAATTTTCTTTAGAAGCTTACATTCATGCTGCACCTCCTGGATGAGGAGGGTAGGTACTCTGCTTTTCTGCAAATAGTATTTTTCAGGCTACTTCGCACTGTGGTTTTCCACCTTTCTCACTTCATTGTGTGTGCCTCCTTCCTAAATACAACGTGTATGTTTTACTTAAGTCTCTGCTTATATTCACAGTACATAGGCTGTACAATTGACAAGAGGAGAATGACAGCTGAAAAATAAGACACATACTGAATAAACTCTTCCCTCTTCCACTTTCCCCATGGCTGATCTTTTTTTCTTCACAGTCTTGCAGGAAGGAGTTTTAGGGAAACAAGAATTAACTTTTTTTCCCTCTTGATATCCTGTTTATTTGATGTTCTCCATGATTTTGCTGCTGGACCATTACTCGTTTTCCCGTATTTGATTTTCAGTATACAGCTGTACTTGCTGCTCTTGTATCATTATTCTAAGATTTGCTTACTGTGTCTTCTAGAAATCCATGTAATGGATTCAAAGCTTGTGGGGTCTGTATGGCATACAATGTACTCTGTGTTTAATTTTCTCTTTTAGTTGAAATAAAACATTCCAAAAACCGCTCCCATCCTGTAGCTTTGCTTCCATCCCCGCTCTCTTTCTGTGTACTAGGATTTAGCATTTTGAAACTTAACTACACAATCTTCTTTTCCTCTACGAAAAGCAACCTGGTACACAATAACTGTGACCTTTATTTTCTTCTGAATATTTTAAATACTGCTTGTTACCTCTGCATACTTGGAACTAGCTTAACATTTCTGTGACATTCTGAAGGTAGAGAGGGAAGGGTCAGGGCTTTACTTCCTGACAGCTGTAAGTGGAATAATAAGTGACTTGTATTTGTTTAGTTCCTATGAGTCTGCATGAAGGATATGTGTGAGTGTGTATGTATATATATGTGTGTGTGTATATGTACAGATATATACATACACATGCACATGCTTAGGTGCAAATAAACTGTCATGTTGCATGAAGGTGTTTTTCTCCTTTTCTCTCTCTTTAAAGGTTTTGACTTTTAAAGAAATCAACTGGCAGATGATCAGAATAGAAGCAGACGCAATCCAGAGCGCTAAGCATGAAATCATGAGTGCTCCAGTTCGACTGATTACCAACCAGTCAAAAATTAGAGTTACACTTAAAAGAAGGGTAAACTTGAAAAGTTTGAAATCTTTCATTATTTTGTGAATTCATTTTTAACTCATGTTCTTAATGCATACATGCATATAGTAAAGGTTTTAAATTTAGGCCATATGAAACGTAGAATTCCCAGAACTAAATTTTTAATAACGTATAATCAGTAAGAATGTAGAGTTGACAAGAAATATTGCAGACAGAATTTGAAGATGAAGACCTTGCACGGGTCCTACTAATGAAATCATTTGATCTGCAGAGCTTTGTTTATGATGATGCATGTTGTCTCACCTCTCTAGATTCAGGCAATATTTACATTACATTTAGAGAAATGCATCAGTTTAATATCCAATGCATGCCAAACAAATAAAAAGTGCCGCCTAGATAGACTATATCTTAGATAATTCTTAGTTAATGAGAGGAATACAATTTAAAATAAAAAATGTTTGTTATTTATATGGAAGAAATTTGCTTTTTGGGAAATGTAGTTTTGCAGTCAACTTTCTTTTTTTTCTCCTTGTATTTGATATAAGAAATGTAAGTATTTAATGGACCCGTTTGACTTGTTTAAATTTTTATTCTACAGTTAAAGGATTGTAATGTAGTGGCATCAAAACTGATTCTGATTCTGGATGATTTGCTGTGGGTTTTGACTGATTCCCAGTTGAAAGCCATGGTGCAGTATGCCAAATCTCTTAGTGAAGCCATAGAGAAATCAACAGAACAGAGAAAAAGCTTGGCTTCTGAGACAGCACAGGTATGATAATTGATTGTCTCGCTGTATCATTATTGGCTGTTCTAAAATACAATACAGTGTGGTTAGTTGTGTTAATTTATTTTAGAGAATGTTCAGTTACTCATTTTCATTCAGCTGTGTATCTTAAATTACATTGGGAATGAATCACAGTAGTATAAAATAGAAGTTAACTTTAGAAGATTTTGCGTATTGATGTTAATTGCAGGAAAGAAAAAGGTTGTATTTATTTATCCATGTACAGAGTATTTAGACCTCTTTATTTACTTAACAGTTGATTAACTGTTTAGTAAATTTGCTCGCCAAATATTTTCTGGTTATGAATTAAAAAAAATAATTACCAAGACACACTAAGGTAACCTTAATGTATGGATAGATATGCTTACTGTAATGATTTAAAGTGCTTGTTCAGTTTTTTTTTCATGGTACTGAAAAATTAGCTTTCGGTAAGAGCTTTCCTTCATGCAGCTCTCCTATTGGAATATATAGTGAAAAATAATTGTACTTTTAACGTATTTCTGCTGGCTTAGATGTGATATGGATGCTGCATGTAAGATAGTCTTACGTAAATCTTGGTCATCTTTCAGCACATATAGCGGACCAGACCAACTGGGCTTTGTGAGTGTTGGGGGGAGGGACCTCTTCTTGTCTGTGAGGAAGCAGCACAAATACACGGATAAAAGATAGTCCTATAAAAATAAAACATAATATATTACTAAGACTGATTGTATAACTTCATTTGTATAGAATCTCTTACAATAAAGCTAGCATACTGTAATGGAGAGTTCATTTCTTGTGGTGGTCCTGATGACTTACGATGTGATTTGATGGTTTAGCTACAGCAATCTAATGGTTAGCTGTTACTGAGTGGGGAGGTCCTTATTCTACAATTCCCTGTACTTGAATCTAACCATTTCCCTGATACTGGCACCAGCTCACCTTTGACTCTATTGTGATGTAGTTTGGGGAATTAAACTAGCAGAAATGAGCCCAACAAAAAATTGATAGTTTTCTGCTGGTTTAGTTTCCTGAGCAGCTTGCAACAAAAGTTAGAAAAATACAAGTGCCACAAGTGATAGGGGTGTAAAGAAGTGTGGTGGAAGGAGAGAATGGGGGATGCACTGGCATTTCCTCTTTGTGACACCTGGCCATTAGCTCAACTTGGCTTTATTGTAAAACAACACACTTAAATCTCATTAACGATCCAAGGTGAATCCATGTGGTGCAGATTTCTCCTTATTTCAAAGGCCTGTTTTGAGTAACTGAAAGGATACTTATGCTTGAAAGGAAGGATAAACTTTATAAATCGAGATGACTCAATGTTTTTTCAGAGCTCTGCCCCTGCACCCAGCTCTCAGCAGGTGAAAGCGCACCAGACAACAGCAGCACCTGATCAAAACGACGCAATAGTAAAGTTGTTTAATGATTTTGATGTTAAGGAGACTTCTCATCACTTAGTAATTTCCCATTTGGACCTACATATATGTGATGATATCCATTCTAAAGAAAAAGGTAATTTTTTTTTTAAAGTAACATGCCTGTGAACCGTAATCGTCTTTAGAAGACATTTTGAGGAATACAATAATGTTAATCAAGAGTCTGTCTTTATTTTAGAGGAATATTCAGAATTGTCTTCAGTGTCTGTAGACACATTTAAAATGAGCTAGATGCCTCTGTAAGGACAACATTTCGTTATTAATTATTTTAGAATAAATGCAATAAAAACCGCTAAGAGTGCGAGTAGCTTCAGTGCTTTTCCTGTCTTCTAGAAACCTGACTCTGTCCAGTCTGATTGTTACTGCTGTTTTTTTCTTTTATATTATAACTTATGTCATGAAGAGTGTAGTGGCAGCATTACTGTGGCTTGAAAGTGTCATTGTAAAATCTGCTTCTGTAATACTCTTCTAAAATAAAGAGGACTGCTCTTTTATTAGTCTGTGTGTTACTAATTTAGAGAATTTGATGCTCTGCAACACATAGAAAGAATGGAACAAGTGTTCTGTGGCCATATAATTTTGTGTGTAATGTTTGTTTGTTTGTTTTAAATGAAAGGCTATTGCATATAGCCATATTTAGAATGAGAAAAAAGAAGACACTTCTTTCATGCCTTTTAGAAGTGATCAGAAGAGAATCATGTATCAGTGTATATCAAAGGAGCTGACTAGTCACTGAAAAAATTAGAGACATACAAGGTCTGCTGAAGAAAAGAGTATGAAAAACTTAGGTTTTAGCAAATATGTTTCCTTAATTAGGGAGGACACTTGCAGAGCAGCAGAGCATAAAGTCCACTGGCTAAAGACGTATTTCCTTACATGCAGTGTACCTACTGCAGTTGGGATTTATCATCCATAGTGAGATCTCTTTATCGGTCCTTTATTTTTGGCCATGAAGTTTAAATTTAGCAGTGGAAAAATCAGAACAGAGGGATCTCAGAAGACCTCTTCACTGAGATAATATTTGTCAAATAAAATAAAAATTATATTTACAGTGTTCTTGAAAGGAAATGTTGACTTTGAATGACTGATCATAATTGTATATTCAGTGTGAAAAGTTTTGTTTCAGAAGAACTGCAGTAATATGTGTTCAAAGAGTTGCCTTTACTTTTTAATAGCATTTAAAACAGTATGCAATTTGTTAGTAGTGACTGAGTACAGAACACGGAGTTCTACAAGCTGATCTTTAGAAACCAGTGAAGACTACCTGAATGAAAATTTTGAGGGAAGATAATGATGTTGTAAGGAGAGCCAGTAAAGGGGAGAAAGAAGTAGCTGTTGGGTGTTTAAAGGAATGCAGCAACATGAGAACTAACAGGCTAAATACAATGTCTGCAGAGCTGAGCATTGTTTTATTTTACAGATTCAAATAGACGTGTTACAGGAGGGGCCATGCAGCTTTCCTTCAGCTATTTAACAGTGGACTATTATCCGTTTCACAAAGCAGGTATGAAAGCGATCATTTTGTGAATTACGTGTGAATGTAACTGTCTTGCTTGAATACTAAAAATTTGTGTTTGTGTATATATATATATATGTACAGCTTGGATAATAATGTTCTAAGCATTTGAGATACACACCTTTTTTTTTTTCTTCTATATGCAAAAAAACCCAACAAAAGCAACAACTTGGGAACCAATTTAATTTCTCTGAATGAGCTATTTTAGGCCAAACACTTTTCATTGTTCTCTTTGGTCAACAAAATGGTGTTTACACATTTCTGACATAAAAGGAATTGTGTGTGGACAGAGAAAGGCAATATGGCAGATTGAGAATTTGCTAATTAGATATTTGCAAGAGTCAATCTGCTAGGTTTTTTACCATATAGAAGTCTATCATTTTATGTCCATTTCCAAGCAATGTTTGGGGTTTTATTTTATTTTGCTAAACAAGAATCCCAGTGTGTAGACGTTCAATTGTATAGCCTTTTGTTAATGAATTGTTATTAAACATGTTGGCAATTTCCAAAGAAGCATTTCGTACAAATAATTTCTAGTAAATATGTTTTTCAGAAGTCTAAAAAATTTAGAAGAGACAAAATAAGTTTGATGTTGAATTGTTGAATTTGAGATCGAAGGCAATCCAGTATAGTGGAGGGGCTTTTAGTTGGGGGGCAGGGGTGGGGATTTGTTGGTTATGCTTTGTTCTGCTTTTTACTAACACACACCAGTCATTTTGGAGTGAATATCCACATACATTAAAGATGGGAATTAGCTGTAGCTTGCTTCATGTCCTTCTTATCACTCATGGTTGCAGATGGAATCCTGTAATGTCAATCTATTTCATTCATAAGTAGCAAGTATAGTTTTTGCACCTTAAAAAAAGTAATTTAGTGTAGAACAGATAAAGATACACAACCACAGAAAAGAATATGCATAAGGAAACAAATATTCTTTCTTTGCTGTAGATTGGCCTAATATGGTTTGAAATTTATGATACTGGATTCCTGCCCTATAAAAGTGAGACCGAAAGTTACAGAGCTTTAACACATGCCTGTCTTGTGACCCAGCTATGTTTTTCATTTACTGTCACTTCTGATTCCTACTATGTCTAAGTGAGGGTCTGATCTATTTATGATATCAGTGAGCTCTCCTCAGAGAAAATGTAGAGAACCAGCGAAATAAATAGATTGTTTCTTTCGGAAGGATTAGCTGGATTGCAGTGTAGACTCTTGGATAGGCATGTTAGAAGCTCACTGAGAATGCTTTTATGTAACAGCTACATGGGACATAACTCCCACTACGTGAAACCAGAGATGGAAAAGATAATTGGCAGAGCAAAGGTGGTGCCTCTAAAGGTAGTGTTCTCCTGTAATCTTAAACATACTTATACAGAACATCATTTAAGTAACAAATCTAGGTCTCGCTAATAAGCTCTGAGAAAAAACTGCCAAAGGTGGTGGTGTTTGACTCAATAGGGTGTATGTGTGGAAGGGGGTGAACGTGCCAGAAAATTTCTTCTTCCACTTCAAGAGGCCGTCGTTTTCTCACCGCTTTAGAAAAGTGTGGCAATTCTATGGGCAAACTATCATCACAGAGGGGAGAGTCCCTTTACTCAAAGTGAAAGGAACACATATTAATCTTGAAAATTCAAAGAGAGTTCTCTAGCCATGTAGGTATAGTGCCTCCATATACTCCTGTATCAGGCTATGATATGCAGAGCCTTCCTACCCTGAAATTGAGGCTCTGCAATACTGAGTAATGAAGGACAACACTCTGTTAGTACTCTATAACAGTGGGCAAGGAGGAAACACCTATATACTATACTTCTGTGACTGTTACCAGACTGTTTTCTAGTTTTGTACCTCTCTGGCCTATGGAATATTTCAAAATAGCTCTTTTGATATAGTCTTCTTGGAAATTGCAATTAATCTTTCAGGAAAAAGCCCTCAATGATTAATAATTTTGCAGAGTGGGTTCTTGTGGGCTTTTTACTTGTTTATTTGTTTTTGTAACAGACCCCACCCAAAAGGACTCTAAAGGGAGTCTGAGGCATAGTTGCCATAGGGTAAATTTCTAACCCATTGAAAGACAAGCCTTCCAACAGTAGTCTTTCATAGTACTTAACAAAAATGAAGCAGGTTGCGTGTCCATTGACTGTGATAACCCTAACATAAACCAGACTTATTAGATGTTGTAAACCTGTTTGTACAGCAATCCATCACTTTACTAGTCCTCCCAGACCTGCTTTCACAGAAGCTATTATCCAGATCCATTATCTGTGCTGCTGATGTGTTGCTGGATGATGATCAGAGAAAGCCGCTGCTTTGCCATCATGCATGACATTTTGCCGCACAGGAAATTCTTGATCAAGCTGATGCATTGAGACAGTATGAGACACTGGAAAGCATTTTCTTCCTGGGCAACCAGCAATAAATTCAGATGGTAGCAACATCAGTGCCAGCTCCACTAAAATATTGTTTTCTTGTTACAATCTGGCCTGCTTTTCATTTTTCACAGATAAATGTGGCAATGACATTTCCATATATAGAATTGTAGAATAGCTGAGGATGGAAGGCACCTCTGGACATTGTCTACACCAACCCCTCTGATTAAAGTGGTGTCAATTGTTAGCTTCACAGGATTGTGTCCATTTAGGTTTTGAATAGCTCCAAGGGTGGAGACTATACAGCCTCCCTGAGCAACCTAGTCCAGTCCAACCACCCTTACAGTAGAAAAGCTATTTTTTAATGTTTAAGTGGATTTTCTTATATTTCAGTTTGTGCTTATTGCCTCTTGTACTGTCACTGAGCACCACTGAGAAGAATATGGCTGTCTCATCTTTATTCCCTCATCAGTCATCTATGTACATTGATAAGATCCCTCTGAGCCTTCTGTTCTCCAGGCTAAATGTTCCCAGCAATCTCAGCCTTTTCTTCAACGGTGTTCCAGTCTCTTGTGTATCTTTGTGACCATTTGCTGGACTCACTGCAGTAAGTCCGTGGCTGCCTTGTAGTGGGGAACCCAGAAGTGGACCCAGCACTCCAGATGTAGTCTCACCAGGGTTGAGCAAAGGGCATGGATCACCTCCCTTGACCTGCTGGCAATGCTTTTCCTAAGCAGTCCAAGGTGCTGTTGACTTTCTTTGCATCAAGGATGCATTGCTGGTTCATACTGAATTCATTGTTTCAGATTGTGGGTTTGGTTTTTTTGGCAAAGCTGCTTCCCAGCTGGTCAGCCTCTGGCCTGTACTCTAGATGCTGGACTTGGATTTCCCTTTGAAGTTTATGAGATTACTGTTGGGTCACTCTTCTAGTCTTTTGAGGTCTCTCTGAGTGGTAGCACAACCACCTGGTGTATCAACCATTCCTCCTAGTTTTGTACCATCTGCAAAGCTGTTGAGGGTGCACTCTGTCCCATCATCCAGGTTATTAGTGAAGATGTATTGGCCCCAGTATTTACCCTGGGGATGTACCACAGATGACTGCCTCCAGCTGGACTTTGTGCTGCTGATCCCAACCCTTGAAGACAAACAGCTTAGCTCGTTTCCAGTCCACCTCACCGTGTATTTACCTAGTTGGTACTTCATCATTTTGTCACTGAGTATGTTACAGTGTTGAAAGCCTTCCTAAAGTTTGAGGTAAACAACATCCACTGCTCTCCCCTCATCCATCAAGCCAGTCATCTCATAGTAGAAGGCTGTAAATTTCATCAGGCGTGATTTCATAGAATCATTGAATGATTTGGTTGGAAGGGACACTAAAGATCATAAGGTTCCAGCTCCCCTGCCATGGGCAGGAACACGTTCCACCTTCTATGATTTCTCCATCGTAAATCCATGCATGTGTACTCTGAATCACATTCCTGTCCATAATGTATTTTGAAATCGTTTCCAGGATTATTTGCTCTGTTGCCCTCTGTTACCTTCCTTCATTACCTTCTTTGAGGTCAGGTTCACCAGCCTGTTCTTTTCATCCTCCTTCTTGAAGATAGGAATGACATTCGCTTTCTTCCAGTCCTCGGGAACCTTTTCTGATCACTACTCAATGATAACCTTTCAAAGATAATTCAGAGTGGCCTCCTCATGACATTGGCCAGCTGTCAGCACTTGTTTCCATCACATCAAGATCCCATGGACTGGTGCGTGTCTGATCTATTTAAATGTTTCCTAAGTTAATGCTTTTCAACTCAGGGGAAGGTTTCCTTGCTCCAGACTTTCCCAAAGGTCTCAAGGACCTGGGAGTTCCGAAGGCAAGTGTAACTGGTGAGAACTCAGGCAAAGGCAGCATTGAGTACCTCAGCCTTCTCCATGTTGTTTGTCATGAGGTCCCCTGTGTCCCCCATTCAGCAGCATGCCC
>NW_009631201.1:262-3485 GCF_000690535.1 Cariama cristata | reverse complement strand
CTACTCTTCCTTTTGCTGGTGATACACCTGCAGAAGCCTTTCTTGTTGTCCATAATGCTCCTCATTAGATTCAGCTCCAGACAGGCTTTGGCATTCCTAACACCATCCTCCATTTTCTTTTTGTGTAATCTGATGCTATTTCCACATCTTGTACACTTCTTTTTTTATCTTTGAATTTAGTTGGGAGCTCATGGTTCATCCACACAGGCCCTCTTCCACATTTGCTGGACTTCCTGCTTTTCAGGGTAGACTGTTCTTTGGCTTGGAGGTGACTCTTGAGCATCATCCAGCTCTCCTGGACCTCTCTTCTCGCTAGGGTTTTATTCCACAAGATTTTTTCAAGCAGGCGAAAGGCTGCTCACCTGAAGTCCTGCATTGTCATTCAGCTTTTTACCTTGATCTTTCACCTCGGAATCCTGAACTCCACTATGTCATGGTCACTGCAGCCAAGGCTGCCCCTGACCTTCACATCCCAGACCAGTTCTTCCTTTTTTGTAAGAATTGAGTCCAGCAGAGCATGTGCTCTCTTTGGCTCCTTGGTTACCTGTGTTAGGAGGCCGTCATTGATGCACTTTCAGAAAACACATGGATTGCTTGCGTCTTGCTGTGTTGTCCCTCCAGTAGATACTGGGCTGGCTAAAGTTCCTAATGAGGACCAGGATCTGTGAACATGATACTTCTTCCAGCTGTCTGAAGAGGGCCTCATCATCCTCCTAATCAGACAGTATGTAGCTGATGTCCACCACAACCTCATCCATGTTGGTGTGCCCTCTAATCTCAGCCTGTAAGTGCTCAGCTGGCTGATCATCCATCCCAAGGCAGATTTCCTTGTGTTCCCAGTCATCTCACTGAAGAGGCAACTCACCATCCTTACCTTCTTGGCATGTGCTTCCCAAAAATCCTGTGTCCATCCTTTGTGGCATTTCAGTTCGGTGTGCTATCTCACTGTGTCTCTGTGATTCCAATGAGATCTTAGCCCTGCGACTGCATGCAGATCTCCAATTCCTCCTGCTCCCACATCTTCCTCATGCTGCCTGTGTTAGTGTGCAAGCACTTCAGAGAGACACTTGCCCATACTGACTTCTGAAAGGGGTGTGAGAACTTTCCCTATAATGCTGCTGTCCTGCAGGTACTTCAGAGTTTCTGTATGTATGCTTGGTGTGACCCCACTTCAGCCCTGTTTTGGAGAATCCCAGCTTCATGGACTTGAATTTAATGTTTCTTTGCCCTCTTGCTCTCTTTCTGTTTTCTTCCCTATTCCTTTCTCTTCTTCCTTAGCTAGAAGGATGTGAATAATGATCAAAAGGCTGTGAGGAAGAATGGTGGGGAAAATGTTGTCTTTTGTGATAAGCCCCTCCCTTAAGTTTCTTGCATGCTGAAATCTTTGCATTTAGACTTGAAATCACAATTTTTTCCTATTTTAATAGCAACGATATCTACTCATTGGCAGTGTAAGTATCCAAAACCTTGTTAAGTCCCAAATAAAATCATAGAATCATTATGGTTGGAAGAGACCTCAAAGATCATCAAGTCCAACCGTATATCCGATGCCACAATGCCTGCTAAACCCACTAAACCATGTCTTGATTTAGTAAACTAAAGTAAGTTTTTAGTAAACTAAAGTAGGTTTTCACATGCTGGTATTTAAAGAGGGATGTACCACTTGATAGAAGTTATTTGTATTGTATCCTTATTATTGAAGAGGTTAGTAGACTGTCTCTACAGGAACTGTTTGAAGAGATCTCAATTTCTTTCAGAGGTTTAAATACTTGACCAACAGAAACATGTTAGGAATAAAAGAATTTTCACTGGGCTTGATTTTTTAAGGCTGTGTGTGCTGCAGCACTGATTGAACTTACCTTCTTGTTTGTGTGCCATAAAGGTGCTAGAGAGCCAAGACAAAAAGAATACATTTCTGGAAAGGGACCAGGAACTACTTAGGACACAATTCTGGCAGGAAAGATAAGCTTGGAAAAAGTGAGCATGAGAACATTGTTCTGTTACTTGCTCTCACTTTTTTATTTTTAAATTAAACATTTTTTGCATGTTCTCACATACGACATTAGTGTGTCATCAAATTTCTCTGAACTGGAAATATTCAGTGATGTTTTCAGCATTAGTTAGTGATGTTAAAAGGCAGATGGTAATATTATATTGTTTTCTGAGTGATTTTGTGAAGCAGTGAGACTTGGTTTTATGTAATGTATAACTTTGTTTTAACGTATGTTATAACTTTGGTTATAACATAACAGCATGCAGTGAAATTATATTTTGAAGAATTGTGAAATAGTGGAATCTTGTTATCCAGTTAGAAGCAAACTTTCAAATGAGTTAATATTTCCCCTATTCCCCTTATTTGCAGGAGACAGCTGCAATCACTGGATGCATTATAGTGATGCCACTAAAACCAGAAGTGGATGGGCCAAAGAATTATTAAATGAATTCAAAAGCAATGTTGAATTGCTTAAGCAGGCTGTGAAGGACCAGGTTATAGAGTCTCCTCCCAAATCACCACCTGCTGTATCTCCTCAGAACCTACAAACAGGTACTTTGTTTGCCTCACTAATGCTCTAATTCCATGAAATGTTAAAACTATTCTAAAAAAGGCTGTTCTTTTGAATGATTCCATCACTATTCTTTCCTACAGGCAAGGAACAGATACCGAAAGGAACATCTAGGGCTTCCTCTGTATCTTCCCAACAACCAAAGGGCAAACTGATGTCTAGTCCTATTGTGGTTAGACTTGCAGATTTCAATATATATCAGGTACATTTCTTCAAGTTAGTAAAACTGGGACTGCTTCGCCCTTGACTGTTGCGTAACTATGGTTTTTAAGGGACAATTCCAAAGCCCATTGAAATTAGTAGAAGTCTTTCCATTCATTTTTGGATTAGACCTTTATGGGCCTGCTTCTGCTTTGTTAAAAGTGGTGAATATTTTCTTACTGACTTTATATTAGATGATACCCTATCACAATTATGTTTTGGATCCAAGTTCTACTGTTCCCCAAATCCTGACATTTGGAATTTCATTGTACTGTGTTAGGTACCCAATATTTTAATATGTGGTTTTGTGTTTAATGCTTTTGTTGTTATTTCTATCTTTTTCAAAGTACATGGATTTTTTTTAATGTTAAATCAAGATTTAAAAAAAATTTTTTCTCCAACCCCTCCCTCCCTCCAGTGATATTTTGAGTAGACACTTTAGCCATTCTTTTTTTTTT
>NW_009631201.1:0-235 GCF_000690535.1 Cariama cristata | reverse complement strand
CCCCCTCCCCTGCCCTTTGTTTGAGTGAGTAGTTTTAGTTGCTGGTTTTGGTACAGATTCACTCTTTGATGCAGATAGGAGGCAACTGGAATAGAGGAGGAGTATATCTCTAAGGCAGAATGGTAGTGATATAGGAGGATCTACTCTAAATTTCAGGTCCTAACAAAAATGCTTAGTGTGTGCCCTTAGTCATTGTGACTTCTACTTGCTCTTAGAATCATAGAATCATAGAATC
>NW_009631200.1:22093-40113 GCF_000690535.1 Cariama cristata | reverse complement strand
TTTTTTTTTATGGCCATTCTCTCTGCACTTCAGACATAGTTAACTTTTTTATTATTACTCTAATTCTTCTAGAACAGAACTTACAATTTCAAACTTAACAGCAGCCTTAAGGTTTTACTGCAAGGCTTCCCTTAGCGTTTTATTTCTAAAGAAATGATCGCTTCTAAAGGGTCACTCTTCCTTAGAGACCTTCGTTTTCATTTTTAACATTATTTTCTAGATATTCAAATGTGATGTTTATAGATGCTTTCTTTCCTCAATACGTTTATTGTGTGCTGAGGATAATTACACTTAACCGCAGAGGTACAGTATTGCTTCCCCTGGTTTCCAGTTCCAGCCTTTGTTGCATGAACTGAGAATAATATGAAAGCCAATGATAATGCAAAGTGATCCACCAGAACTAAAAGCATAATTAGGTATAAGATTAAATAATGACTATAAACCTCCAGGGTTCCAATTGCCAAACTAGATGCTCCTCAGAAACCTGCCATGCCAACAAAATAACAGGTTTTCAATAAGGCTCCAATTTTCTCTCTAACCCTCCTGTACTTGCAGGAGAGCCTCTCAAGACAGCAACCGGTATGTCTTATTGGTTACTATTTAGTTCCTTTAGTTGGGATGAAGATACTTAAATTTCAACTGTGGCAAGTCATGTCTCAGCATTTGTGTCTCTAGTGAGTGAGCTCATGTGTAAGTACATGTGAAGACGTTCTTACCTACACAGGTGTGGTTGTTGGATGCTAACTGGAAACCAGCATTGCACTGGCAATAATAGGAACCAGGAGTATTCACACATCGATGGTGGCAATATGGAGGCAGGGTACATTCATCGATATCTGAGTTATCAAAAAAGAGAAATTAGTTCAAATGGAATGACGGCAGTTCACTGTTGCTATCTTGTGTCCAAAGAAACTGTAAAGTTAATTGCACTTGATTAAAAGCAGGGGAAAAAAGCTTATGTGAGCTAGGTACTGCTATTACTGATATTAACAGAAATACTGTTTAACTTTTGTAAAAATCTATTTTATGCTGATTGTCTTCCAGCCACTGCGCTCAATACACATTCCAACTTTTTTTAATTTGGTTCCACAGTACTGCTTAGTCTTGTTTATTTTGTATAGGTAAAACCCAGAATGTTTTTTTTTCTGCTTTTCAACCCCGATTTCTCATGATCAAACACAATGCTGACCAACACAGTGAATGTGGCTCGTAGCTCTTGTTTTTCCAAAAATTCTGCATGCAGCACTCTTAGCATGTGCTAAATCTTTTCAGCTCCATTAGGAAGAGTCTAAATTTTCTGTGCAAGTACAGGGGAACAGCGAGGATAGAAGATGAGTGGGCCTGAAAAGGAAACAGGTGGTTGTGCTTCCGCAGGGATCCCCCAGAAACTAGCTTACTCCCCCAAGGGCTGCCACTGCTCCCTTTCCCCTCCCTGCTACTCCTGCATACCTTTCCATGCAGCAGTGCTAGCACCTTCTGGTTGGGCTCTCTGGGGCCAAGGCAGGCGATCAGACTGGCTGAAGTTGGTGCTATCTCAGGCAGTATTAACTTTCACAGACCCTCCTTTCAGATTAGCCCTGATTTTGAGGTGGAGCAGGTTGCCTTTCCAAGTTTCAGCATTCCTAATGTGCATTGGAGCAGGGTTTTCACCTGCGAACCATACAAAATGTGCAACAGCCCATTCTTTTGCCTTTCTGCATTTTAAAAGGTTTCCTTGCTTTCTGGAGGAGATACTGCCTCGGTTTTTGTCTGAAAAACTTTTTTTTTTATTATGCTACAATGTTGATTGTGCATGTATGTGCAGCAGCCGTCTTTAATTGTGGCCTGCTTGAGCTTGGTGAAGAAATCCATGCCGCGTTCTGTACATGTACACAATGTGAGATTTCAAAGGCTCCATGCTCAGACAAATAAGACCAGTTCTCAGTGGAACAAAGGCAGGCACTTCCCATATCCATGCCAGATCTTGAGTTTCCTACCTCCAGCTGTTTCCACCATAGATGTGTTTAAAAAGAGGCCAAGACTTTTTTTTTATAATGAGGAAAGTGTTTGTTTTAATATCAAGTGAAAAAAAATAATCTTTAAAGTTAACCCTTTCTTTGTCAAATGTGCAGTCACTGTTTGGGGCTAAACTTAGCAGTGGAGTGTTTTGGATGGTTCTGAATGAGAAAGCTTATGCTGGAAAGTTCCTGGCTATCCATACAGTAGTGACTGTCGCTGTAACTTTTGTTGCAGAGAGAAATTTGGAAGTAGTAATGGAATAAAAGGAGGCGCAGTAGATCCTGTCCATCCTCGACTTTTATAGAACTTAAGCTCGTAGAAATTGCCCTTTAAAGATCTGATATACAATATAGACGTATGAGCGATGCTTTGCTGCTTAGGCACTGTGTTTACGCACATAAGTGCTTCCAGGATCTGACTCTAATTCAGTGGGAGTTTTCCTTGTGGGATTAGGCACATCAGCTCCATGCAGATCTAAGGGCTCAGCATTATCTAATCAATTCAGCCAAATCTTCTGTTTGAAGTAACGCTGGAAAACAGTTCATTCTATCTGCAGTCCCGTGTTTCAGAAAAGACTAATTTTGCAATATGTGAACAAGCAAATTAAAAAAATCTCAAAGACAGAAATGATTAGTGAATTTAGATTAATATCAATAAGTTGTTAGAAATGAGTCCTTTTCTCCCTCTACCTTGAAGCCAAAATAGTCTGGAAAAATTTCTTTCAAATTTGAGAAACATTTCCTCCCATATGGAGAACCTCTATCAAGATCTGGCCCCAAGAACATTTTCTGGCTAAGTTGTTATAAAATCCCCCGAGACAGGCTTTAGTCTGAAATGCTGACAGTACTAAGTGTAGGGATGTACTTATAATTTAGGTCAGTGTGTAATATGTAACACAGGTGTTATTCTTGGTTTTGACCTAAATAGGAGAAAGGAAATTTCACTTTCCAGACATCTTGATGTATATTTAGATGCATGAATGTATTCACATGTAGATATAAGGGTGTCTAATTCTGCTGCTTTTCTTTTGAGTGCTGTGATGTGTCCCACGAGACTTTCAGTTAGTACCATGGGTCTTGACATTTAAAGTGCTGTTGCAGACCAGTAATGTACTTTACCTGCTCTAAAAAAAATCTAGATAAAACCCAGATATTAAAAAAAATAAAAATCAGTGACTTATCAAAACTATTTACCTACATTCCAAACTACTCATCCTACACTTGCACAGAGAACTGAGAAAAATCAGATACATCTGTGTTTACACCAGTTTGAGAGTTCAGGGCCTGATCCGTATCTCTTAGGAAAGAGATAAGAATTTTTGGGTTGATTTCTACAGCCCTTGGCTCAGAACCCTAAAGAAAGAGCCATGCCCAGAAATTTAAGTTAGGCTAGCTGCGTACTGAAATTTCTCCAGTTTCCCTCCTGCAGCTCTTGTTAGGCAGTGACTACCTAGAGCCTTAGCAAGGCTTTTTGAAAGAGATTAGAAATAAAAATGAAAAAAATTCTTAAACACTTTCAAATGCAGGATCTCTAACACAAAGAGGAAAACCTGAAGCTCTGTTGTTCTTGTTCTGCTGAGGATAAAAAAAAAAACCTTAACGCTTTTCTCCTAGGCTGCATAAAACCAGCCTGGTGTCTTATAAGAGGCAGTCTTGAATATCACCTCATGATGTATGTATTTGATTCTCTTATTTCACAGTTGTTTTTATTATCTCTGACAAACCTAAGGCTTAAGGCTGGAGTGCCTATAAAAGCAATTCATCCATTGAAATCATGATTAAAGAGGTGTTAAAAGCTGAAGGAGGACTGAAGGAACAGAGTAATGGCACTTTTGCATAATGTCCCCAAATGAGGATGGAATAGGAAAGATGCAGTATTTACACTGCACTTGAATTTAATTTCATGCTATACTTGTATAGGGTCCCAAGGGTGCTAATAGTTTATTTTGGCACAAAGAATAAAGCGTAGTGGTTTATAAGTTGCAAAGATCATATACCTGCATTCAGAGTTTCCAACTCTTTCATTTATACTCATAAAACTGAGGACTGCAACAGACTGTGCAAGGGGGCTCTGCAGAGCAGGGATTAAGTCTGTGTGAAGGTTGTGCTTCGTCCTACAGATCTGGAGATCTGAGGTCAGTGGAAAGACATGCTTTAGTTTGCTGCTATAGTAGACTTATGACTATATCTGGGACGTTAGGCAATACCCCAATACAAACAATAAACACAATGGTAACTATTAGGAAAATTAATCTCGAAGTTAAACTCCAACTGTTAAGTATACTTAAAATACTTTCTAGTTCCGTGTTTTAGTGATTCATTATTGTGATAAAGTGATTATTCCATTGCATTTCAAAGCGATATAGCTATTTTACAGTAAGCATACCTATACACTTTATAATCAATATAAGTTTTGCAACTGCAGATAATAGAAGAAAATAATTTAGTCTAGAGCAATACTTACCAACGCATTGGTCCCCTCGTTTCTGATAGCCTGGAGGACACTGGCAGCTGAAGGACCCTCTTAAATTGACACATACTTGGTCAGCTCTACAATTATGGGTTCCAGTTGCACATTCATCTATGTCTTTATAAAAAAAGCAAATGCAATATTAGTCATAAAGTTTACTTAAAATATTTAGTCTGTTGAAATGCTTTCTGCATCTTCAAGCTAACTATAAGTGAAGGCAGCAAGTTTAAATATACTCCAAAGATGTCATCTTGATGCTTATTCCATTTGCAGGACATAAAATGTTATCAGATTTCTAATAGCTTTTAATTCTGATATACTGCATTTACAAATATTTTCAGATATGGTTATTTTAAACAATCAGATACTTTTATTTGTTGAATACATTAATATTTTGCATTTTTCACTATAAAACTTCCTGTAAACTTCTTGCAACTTTATTTTAATCATTTGACCTTTTGTGTTTTGTTTTGTTTTTCCCTATGCTGGTTGTTTGCATGCTGAATTACTCGGGAAAATTTCAGCAAATGTAGTTCAGCCCTTTCTCAAGAATGAGATGAGTTAGAAAGATGTTGTTTTGCTGATACTAAAAAGACACTGGTGATCTCTTTTGCATGGTTCCCGTGCTCCATACTTTGGACAGGGACTTGGACCTTGGTACATGGTGGCCTTCTCATCAGGAAGAGATCTGCCTCTTTTCATTCCCACAAAAATTCCCCTAATTCAGTCAACCTGTTGAAGTCTTTGGAAACAGTTTATGTATGTTTGTATTTGAACAGTACAGCTAAAAATGCAAATACTAGACCAAGACTTTTCAGTGTAATTCAGGCAGCTTTTAGTTCATACTAAATGCAGGTTTATACATGTATAAAACCAACATTTTGATTTTTGCCTATTCATTATAGCTGCTGGAGGTACTTAGTTATAATTAAACTGCATGTGCTGACAAATAGGTTGCTTAAAATGGAATTACAATTTGCTTTCTCATCTGAACATCCAAAATGTTGGAGAGCTTTTTATTGTAACCTGACACAGTACAGTGAAAGAACTTTTTAATTTTGGCATTGTACACAATTTGGAGACTCTAGGCTGAATAAACAAATTCCTTAAAACTTATGATCTCTAGTTTACAAATCTCAGCTGACCTCTCTATTTGTATAGGCACTGGGGATGTTAGAACATCACCAGTGGCAGATTCTGGGTGGTGCTTTGGAAAAAGTGATGGATTCTTTCTCATAGCAAATGAAAACAATTTTGACCACAAGATTCAATAAAAAATAAACCATCAACAGTTTGAATTAATTCTCGATGTTTGCCCTTTTCCCAAATGTCCAAATATTTTACATATATCTTCTCTTTATCTGACAGGAAAAATAAAGCCCTTTTATGTTAGCCAGCTCTTTGCATTTCTGCATAATATCAGTCCTAAAGCTGCTGTGTTGGTGCAGGACTTGCTGACTGCATTGTTCTTACTGACAGCTGAAAAGCACATTCTCAGGTGTAAAGACTTTATGAGACTGTAGTTGGCTGCCTCATACCAACCTGACACATCATTAAATGCTTGAGCCAAAGCACGGTGGAGTTCAATGTGAGTCTTTGCAGGGACTTCACCGAGCTTTGCATGTACTTCTAGTTTCAACAAAAGTTGAAAATGAAATGGCTATAATACAGTTTAAGTCCTTTTTGTTGCAGGGTGTGCTGGAACCAAGAAAGTTTATTTGATCTTTAGGAACTTCATATATAAGTGGACTTAACATGAGTCACCCTCTAAGATGGATTAGTTAAAATACATTAAGTCCTTACGTTGCCATTTGCATCCATGGCTTAATTTCCATTTAGCTTCATTTCTGTGGAATAATAAGATACTCCGGCTAAAATGAAGCAAACTAGATTGATTTATGCACTTGGGGTCTTTTGTTTTTTTCCCCAATGGTAAGTTCGCTTTGAAAGAAAAGGAATTATTCAAAAGTAGTGTTTGACTGCTAGCTGCATCCTCATTTGGAAACTCTTGGAGGATTCGATGTTATGGCCAAAATGATCTGTGTTTATAAGAACAACCTTTTCTTGAGACTTGTTTCAAGGAATCCTTTAGAGCTCTCCTAAGCTGCTTACTCAAGTTAGGATCCTGACCTTGGTTGCGTATTAGCTGTGACTGTATGTCCTGTCTGTCTTCCACATGTCATGAAAACGCGTATCAGTACGTGGCATATTCTTGGTGGACTTCAGAAGAGCTTTATCAGTGTTGTTACTCTCCATCATGGTACTTTTTGCTATTTTGACTGTCTTTGCTGGATTCCACAGATATGTGGAATGAAGTATTGATGGGAGTTCTTTGAAAACTCCAGTCCTTTTTTTTTTTTTGGTGGGTTTTACTGAACTGTGTAAGGTGGGAAGTGAAGGTGGATGGGAAAGCAGCCTCTAGTCTTCCCTGGGGAAGGGCAGTAGGTTGCCATGCTTGAGGCAGTTCTGCCCACATCTGTGCAAAGAAATCAGTAACATTAGAGGAAGGCTGATGGCCTAAAGATCGTGTCTAAATGCTGTGGGAGAAGAACAACAGGAAGCTATAGAAAGGTTTCAGTGCTGAAATCTCTAGTATTGCAATAATTAGATATGTCTACTGTTGTGACTGATACAAGGATGAGGAAGTGAGTGGAATATTTCACTGCTGAAAGCAGTGCCAAATGTGAATTGTATTGGTGTGATACCAGAAGCAGCCCATCCCTTGTGGAGTACAGAAGGAAGCACTGGTAGATTTTTGCAGTGTGATGTTGCTGCACAGATATCTGCATCTATGCCTTTGAGTGAGGCCCAAAGAGAAGTCTTCAGCTTCTTGGCACTCAGTGTGACCTGAATCATCCTCTTAGGGAAAAAGTCTTTCTTCTAACTGTCCTGAGAGTTATTGGAGCAACAGAGGAGTGGAAGTCATAGGAAGGAAGCCACATCAATGTTGGAGGTCTCCTTGGGATGAGGCAGATCAGCTCCATTTTTCTCTGAGGCAGTAGAAGTAGAGTTATCTACCAATACACACATACACTTCTCTCCCTAAATAGCATAATCTTACATTGGTGGTGCCAATATTGATTTGGGATTTCCACTTATGTGTTCATGGCTCTCCAATGGGTAGACTGTCTATCTGCAATTGCTTAGGGTCTGACTGAACCCTGATCTGAAGCTTCCAGATTTTTTCCCAGTTATGTCCCCTCTATATGGAAATCAGTAACTCCCAGGTCTTCATTCCATTATTCTAAGAACTTCTTTTTTCCAATTTAAATCAGATTTTTTGAATCCATTAGATTCCTAGCTTGTTTATTGTAACTTGCACGGTGCCATCTAATTCTGTGACAGTGGTCTGGAAGCTGTATCAATTCCTGCTTTTAGTCTGTATCAAAGGCAGTAATATGGGGATGAGAAGGTGGTTATACAAAGCACATGTTTTCCCTTAAATTCTACCGGCTCATTCCATTTGATCTTTCTTGACAAAATTTATGGTCTTAAGTGTGAACAGAAAATGAGGGTATTGGGAACCCGTGCTTTTGGTTTCCGCCTACTGCAGACACTCATGACCAGACTGATTTGGGCTCGGTGAAGACCCAGCGATCTGGGGCAAGGGTGTGATAGAAACTCCTACAGGGACATCACAGAGCTCATCAGCTTTAATCCTAAGAGCAAGATAAATTTGTCTGACCTCTCCTCTCTAGCACAAATGTTTAATAATGTGTTACGTGCATGTGTATTTATAATAATTAAAAAAAATTAAAACAAGGCACTCCACTGCACACACTTGTCTCTCTGGGGAGAGGGTGAGAGAACAAACATGTGACAGATGTTTGTCATGTTGCTTAATGCACTACTGGAAAGCACTCAAGATACCACAGCGATGAGTGCAGTATAAGAAACAGATCTAGAAAGAAAATAATGGGCTTTTACAAGCTCATTCTTGAGCATCTTTCCTCTGCATCCTCTTTTCCAGATTTAGTGTCATCATGATAAAGTTTGTTTCCATAAGTGTTTCGGCAACTGATGCTGCAGCTGAAGCTTCTACCTTAAGCAAGTATCTTGTAAGCTATACCTGAAAACAGCCTCAACTCATTCCTCATCAGCTTTGTTTAGATTTCATTTCTAGATGTTAAACCTATCTTTGTTCACCCAGGTACGCAATGTAAATTTTAACATTACCCTTTCATTTTTTTCTTTGTATTTTCTCATCTCAGCTAACATTTTAAAAGGTTGTGCTGTTCACTACAGACAGAAAGCTGTCAGTTTGTATTTAACTGTCAAACAACCGGAATGGTATTTGATTATTGATGCATGCCACCTCTGAAATATAGACTAATTCTTAAACTCAGTGTATCTCTGAGTCTGATCTAAGATGTTGCTCAGATTTTTATTCCCAGACAGTAATTCTCTGGACAGTTACAGCCTGTGTAGTTGGAAAATTTCCTTTGAAATAGCGTAGGTGTCTTTAACAATCTTTTTCCAAGTAGATCTTTCTTGAAAACAGAGCTGGGTTACCTTCAGCGTTTTGATCATTGTAATAATTGAACTCAGATAATCATGTAGTCTTTCAAAGGGCCCCTCAAAAGGAAACTTTATGGGATTTATTTGTACTTTAGTTATAAAAATTTAAGAAAATTTGTAAAATGTGTTAGGATTGAGTACTTTAATTCCGCTATGTTGTTTACAGGTGTTACATCCAGAATACTACACTTGGAAGAACATGACAGTTTCAAAGTCAAGTACTTAGGGGATTGCGAAGCACAGACTTCAGGTTCTCTGAATGGTCTGAATTCAGATCCATTAAGCACCATGACGCAGTCTTTAATTATATGAATCTCATTCTGGATTTCCTGCAGGCTTGTGCTTGGTCAAACCCTACCATTCCCAAAACGAGTTACATGGTATGGTCCTTTATCAAGTTGCAATGATTACTGCTATATAAAAAACCTTAAATGGATGTAAAGAGTCAGAGTCAGTAAAGCAGTGGGGGGAGGAACATTACAATTAAGGACGCTGCTCTCTCAATTAAATTACACGTAAGCCACACTGTTCTTTCAGAAATGCTTATGGAAGTCCTCAGCTGTACTATGGTCAATATGGCCATCAGACCCCAATGACTTGTCCTAATATAAATACCACCTTTTGCAGCAATCTTCAGGGCTATTCTAGAAAGTTCATTTTGGAAGACTTCCATATTGACAACTATCTGGAGGTTAAGATGATGCTCTGATTTGCAGAGGCTACTGTTTGCAGGGTGCCACAGAAATAATGTGAGAACCATGGAGGGCAGCAGAGCTTGTTCCTGTGTTCTTTCAAAATATATACCAACTTGCATTTCATAGTTTTAATTCCACAAGCCTCACTAATAGCTATACCCAGCGATTCCCTCATTTTCCAAAAATGTACCCGCACTCCCTCTTGAAGTGATTTACACAATTATGTCCTTCCATTGCTGACTTTGGCAGACTGCTCTATATTTCAACCACCAGTTGTGTACAAAAATTTTGCCTGACCTGCTTTTTAGCTATAGCTTTCTCTAAATCTAGTGTATGGTTCCCCGTTTTAGAGCTAGTTAGTTTTTTCTACTTCTCTACAGCAATCCATTCTGTCAGGCTCTTATCTAGATCCATAAAATTCTTTCCTAGTTTTTCTTTCTGAGCCACAAACCTGGCTCCATTCCCTTCATGCTGTGACTAATTTTTTCCCAAACCCCCTGACTCATGCTGCTTGCTCACTTATGCAACAGCTTAATCTCTAATTTTCTTCATATCACTGAGAAGTACATAAATTCATGAGCTGCATTTCACTACTGCTACAAACTTTTGTAAAAAAAAAAAAAAAATAAAATGCAATCCACATCTATCCTTCATCTTACTTAAGCTAGTTAAACCTTTTCTCCTCTAGCTCATACCTGTATGTTGTGCTCAGAGCTGGAGAACTGTATTCTTAACCTAACTCGAGTATGTCTTACTCCTGTGACTGAAGTGCTCAGCTTCTTGCTGAGCGCTGGCTCTCCAGATGTTGCAATTTACTACAGTGTCTTCATGCTCTCCTTGCCTGTGTATGTAATCATCTGTTCAAACAAGTCACAAAATGTTTGTAGCTTGCTTTCTCTATTCTGGTCTGTAGCAATCTTGTAAGCAGAATATTCCACCAGGTCAAAAACGGGGCTCTCAGAATGACCATATGGGATTCAAATTATTGTTTCTGCCCCCACTGAGCAGCAGCAATGGACCAGCTTCTGAATGGTTTCTACAAATCTAAACCCAAAATGATTCCACTGATGTCAGTGTTGCACTTGTCATTGACTCCAGCGAAGCTGTTCTCCATTTGTTTTGAATGTAAATGATAAATATTTTAGTTAATCAGTTTAAATTTTTTGAGTTTTCAGTGTAAGACTAGTAAATGACTTGGTCTATTTTTCTAATAGATTCATCTGAACTGAAGACACTGCCTCCCATGTAAAGAGTGGCACCAGTGAGTCTGATATTAGACATCCGATGATCTGCACAGTACTGCAGGTATCATGGACAATTCACTTATCTTCAGGATTCTGTAAAACCTTTCACTTTATCCACTTCATTAGCTTTCCTTCTGTCTGTGAGACATTTTAAGTTAGTGTTTTCAGAAATAACCAGCTGAAGGTAAAATACTTGAAGAAATTAGATGGCTATAGTTCTTCCATGAGTATGGGCTCTTTTACCAAAATTTATTTTACCACATTAAGTATTCTGTCCCTTATTTATGCTTCTTACATTGTTCTTGCAACTGAAGCCAAACTCACTGCTATGTTGTTTCCTGGATCCTCCCTGATCCTTTCTTACACATAGGAACAACATTAGCAACCTCCAAATTCCCTGGTTCCCTCCCCAGCCTTAGCAAGCTATCAACAATTTCTGTCAAAGGCTTTTCTATTTCCCTTGCTACTTCCTTCAACATTTGGGATGTTATTCATCTGGGCTGGATGCCCAGACAACTTTTAACTCATTGGTGTTGGGAGGCTGCACTTTGCAGTGATAAATACCAGCACAAAATCTGTTACATAACATCAGGTCAGTAGGTACCAAAAGACTAAATATTTGGAGAAATTTCTCACTTCTGGAGTGGCAAAACCTGTTAATATAGGGACTTGCACTCTAACAGTGCAGTTGCTATCCAGTAGTGTCATGAGGTAGCGTCTATAATTCTGCACAGCTCTGTAGCAGCCCATAAACTCCCTCTTTATTGCTGTTTTTTTTTCTTTCCCTTTTAAATTTTCCTTTGGCTCTTTCATGTTAAGTATATTGGACTGATTGCCCTGGTAACAGGTTTTCGCAGTTGACCAAAGGTAACCTGCACAAATACTTGTTTGCACAGGAAAAGTATATGTAAGAGCCAAGACCTACATTTAAGCAAATATGTGAGGTAGAATGTTTAAATTAATGAGATTTTCATGAAAAACAGCACGATTTCTTTTGGTGCGCTGAAACATTTCCCCTCTCAAATTTGAGAGTACAGCAAACCAAGTTCCTTGTAGTTTTGCCTTTTAGTACTCCTGGACATCATGGCACAGCAAAATAGAAGTAAGGCAAAGTATTAGTGTAGAAAACGTACCAAAAAAAAATAATCGAATGTAGTGCAATGTATAGTTCCTTGCTTGATTTCTGTATTTGGACTGCAAAAGTGTTAGCAACTACCATGAATTTGGGGAAGTTACCCAACCACGGTGACTTCATGAATATGAAGGTACAGGAAAAGCATCCTTCTTGTATTAACTCAGAGTTAACAAGGGATGAAACTGTAATAATCAAGTCTGGACTGCAGTACTTTGTCACAATTATGTATTGTCTCTGGTATGTCCAATCTGAATTGACTTATTGCATAGAATAGCTAAATAAAGGAGTGAGCCATAGCTTTCAGCACTAGAACATCTCCCACATGTTTGTTTGGGAGTGGCAGGCAGCTGAAAAGGAGAAAAAAAAAATAATGAATGAAGCTTTGAATTGATGCATGGCTTCCTTTCTCCTCCACTTTGCTTCCATCTGTGATGCTACCTTGCTTCTCTAATGCATACCATGCAGTCTGTAAATGACACTGCGAAAGGTAAAGGGCTTTCAATTCTGATTTTTTTTTTCACTTTGAAGACAGAGACGCTATATGCAACTGAACATGCTTTTTCTATCCTGTATCTTAACGTAAGGCAATGGTTACATTCAGGACAGCACCTCAGCAGTGACAAGGTAAAGGTGCTTAACCTGAATTGGTGCCCAAACACGTGTTCTGCTCCTATGCCTTCTGCACAGTAGCTGTCCATGCTGGAAATGGTATGGCAAGTTAAAAAGCTTAATGCTGTATTACAGCTTTTTCTGTGGTGTGCTCTGTACTTTTCCAGGCCCCCACCAGTATAAGCCATGGTTCAACACAGCTTGTAGGAATGTGTTCTGATAAAACAATACACTTCATTACTGAGTTACAACCACAGTGAATTAAATGAATGTGACACATAAAACACTGTTCAAGTAATACAGTAATTAAAATGATTATTACACATAAGTGGTATGGCTAATATGACAACGATGTTAGTCTGATACAAGGCCACAAAAACTTTTCCCAAAAGATATTTAACAATGGTATTTTCTATCCGATGTTACTTCAACATGTATTCTTAAAACACAAACGTGGATGTTAATATATGTTTTTGTGTTTAAAGTTTCACAAAGGGAAGAGTATTTTTTCCCCAATAGAAGACTTCAATGTTAACTATTAGTCTTCCTGCTCATCAAAAAAGGAAAAAATATTCCATGTTTTTGATTGATCTATATTTAAAGTTTGTGGTTTTGGCTTTATTTCTGCTGGGGCCATAAATGGAGCCATACTTGCTTTCAAGTTACAACCCAATAATTCAGTGCAATGTATCTGCAGGTCTCGGAGTGCTTCGAAATGTGAGTTGTCATAATGGTAAACTTTTTGATTTACATTGCAATAGCTTATTTTTACTTTCAGTAGAGTATTTCCTGCTGTTGCTTTCTTGTGACTTTATGCTAGAGGTCTAACAACTTGTGCTTTTTGGTTCATGCCTGCCTAAGTGAGGATCACCCACCCATGATGACCAATACACTTGGACTATACTCAAAAACAACAAGGGTGGATTAAACTATTCCATTATTGCAGATGAAAGAGTTCTCCCCGACATCTGGCATATCATCTTCAAAACTGATATGGAACATTTCCATAAATTCAACTTAACATTGTTTTTGTGAGTGTTCCAAAGTATTTTTAACATGAAGAAATAGCATGCAAACTAATTTCCTATTTGAAAGTGAATGTCTTGTTCTTATTTCTAATTCACCCAGTTATTAAAAAGAAAAAAAATAAATGTTCACTTAACTTGAAGCATACTGTTTTGTTTATTTAAGTTAATGGAAAAGCTAGTCAGTGTTTGATGTAGAGCTGCCCCCTTGCTTGAAAGAAAACCAAACAACTGGTTATGAATTATGAATATCTCCTAATAGTTTCCAGAATTATCTGAAGGATGTATTTTTTTCTTAATTACGTACACTTAAAAGTTCCAAGTTCCCTATTCATTTCCATTTTGTTTATTTCTCTCCTTGGAAACCTCATAAGCATTTTCCTTTAGCTAGGCTTGACTGAACAAAATATTACTGCTACAACCTGTAATATTAGGGAAATAAAGGCCTGAAAGCTCATTGTGGTTTTTAATTAGGAAGTTGAAGAATCACTCATTAAATCTTTGCAAGCCTTCTCACAGCACTTACGCTGGCAGCTGCTGGGTCCCTGCAAAGCAAAACACAAACTTCTAACCCAAAAGCGTGCTTCAGAGCACACGTTAAAAATCAGCCTTTATTCTGAGACAACACAGAAAACAGCTCCTGCAAAAAAATCTTGCTTTTCTTGTATGTTGGCATGTCTTCAACTGTTTCAGTCCTAATTGGACTGTTCCTCTTGTGAGGAACCACAGTGTCTCCTTACGGTGAGGGAGGCATTTCCACGGGGGAGTTGCTGGCAAAGGTTCTGCGATGAGGGATGCAGCCAGGTGAAAACCTGGTCTGTCTGTGTGGCACTACCGTAGTCGGCATGGCCTCTGACAGTAAAGGCAGCTAGTTATCAACTGAATAAAATCTAATTAACACAGCAAGCAAACGAATGCACTCGGCATAAACTATGTGATATTCAACCCTAGCCTGCAATAAAATAGCCCGGCTTCTTTGGTAGTGAATGCATGGCTCGTCAGCGCACACTTTGCTAACTTAAACAAGGCACCTTAAGATATAAGGGACTTAGGCTATAAGACAAGGGACTTAAAATTGGTCCCTTATATCAAATATTTTATCAATAAAATCTTATTCTCCTTCAGCTTTTGTAGGCTGAATGAGATGTTTGAGGAATTATAACTCCAGTTCCCAAGCTGAGAACGTTTAAGTTCAAGTTGAGTTCAATAGCAACTACCAGAAGGAGAAGGCTTATCTAAATGATGATACTGTTTTTAGCACTAATCATCCTATCTGTTGGCAGTACCAACATGCTGCAATCTCCACAGCTCCCTACGTAAATAAGCAGATTCCTGATGCCGTTCCAACTTCAGAAATGCCTTTGAAGGCATTTTAAGTTATGAATTTTTCTTACATGGTTATGTGATACTTTTAGCGTGTTGCTGTATGTACCCACAGATGCCTTGTTTTGAAGGAATATATCTAAAACTTACTTACTTTCGAAGTATATTTGGCAGGCATTGGCCTGTTTTACCTTCTTGTGAAATAATAAATGAAATGGTTAAAAGATTCACTTTCACGCCTTCTACAACTTTTGAATGATAGAACAATAAAAACAAATTATGGAAATAGTACTTGAAAAAGACACATCAGCTGATTCGGTCCAAAGTATACTCTAGGGATGGGAGGGGATTGGAAGAGCTGGGATAGAAAAACACAATGTTCAGGTTGCACAGTTCAAGTGAAATGGATGTGCAAAAGTTAAGACTTCTGTAGCGCTATCAATTTGACTATGCTACAAACAGGCAGTGTTATATGGTACTGATCTAACATTTATCTTGTAAATTTTTGTTTGTCTGTGTTGCCTTAAGAATTCACATTAACTGTCTGTCCATTTGAACTTGAGTGGAAAATCCAATTTTCCATGTAATTCTTAACATGAAGAGGGCTTAAAATGAAGTTTTAAAAATTCTTTGAAAGAGAATAGGTAAAGAGGCGAAGCCAGGCAGGATCAAAAGAGGCAGAGGCACCAGGGAAAAAGAAATCTATTCTTTGAAGGTAAAAGACAGAAAAAAAAGCAGTAGAGATATTTATGAAGGAAGAAAAATGAACATCAAAGTTAAAAAGATGCATCATGATAGAGGTGACTAAGTGGAGGCTAAAGAAAAGAATGGGGGGAAAAAAGCAAGGCGCATACATAGGAGCCCCTACTAACGTAGCTGCTTTTCACTTACGGAAACAGTGTTTATTAAACACTTTATTATAATTCAAGAGTAGCAGTGGGATCTGGTTAGATCACCAAGGTGTTTTGGATGCTCAGTTTTGGACCAGAGAGCTGGTAAGTACCTTCCAGTGTCTGTACTCTGCTGCTTGGTTTTCTGATTCAAAGCATAATGGGAGCGGTTAAAAGAAAGCCTGAATAGCAAGTGCTGAGGTGGTACCGTGCACCCCGTGTAGCGTGGGAGAACCTGTCCGGCTGCGGCTGCACGCGCCTGGGACCTGGCGAGAGCGAGGTGTGAGCCTGAGGGAGGTTACGGTGGGCTGCGGGCAACGGCAGCACGGACAAGAAGGGTAACTGGAAGAAGTTGAGGGCGTGCGGTCTGCAGAAGATTGTAAGTTGGAGCGGTGCTTGGGAAGTATTTGTTGTTCTTTCAAAAACCTGACAAAAAAAATCTTAAAACTGAAAATTATTATTATTTTTGGCCCCAAACTAAGATTTTTCTGGGGTTTAGCCACATTTTTTTTCTGTGTTCAGGAACAAAAAAGAAAAAAGACACCAAAAAAAATACTTTGTTCTTTCAATGAGCCAGTAATAAATAAAAACTAACGTTTTCAAAAACAGAAGTTTCCTTGGGAAGAGAGCGCTATTTTTTTCTTCCAAAATTACTTTGCCTTAAAATTGTGATCAACTCTGCTCTCAGGCTAAGGATCTGACTTCCCAGCTGCCTTTAAGCAATCAAGTAGAAGTAGCAATTGGGATAGCTTTTCTCTCTTTTTTTTTTTTTTTCCTCTTTTTTTTCTCTCCTGGTCTTTGGCTGGGAAGTTACATGGGTTTGCCTGGGAATAGATGCTGTGCTACCATAATCCTGGCACTTTTCACTGAAAATGAGATTTCAGTAGTGTTTCCTAGAGTGAGTAGAGTACTCCTGAAGTCTGCTTGCAGGGCTGTTGGGATGGTGAAATGCAGCAACCTGCTTTTGTTTGCCTGAGCATGTGATTTTTTTCTTTTTTTTTTTAATACCTTGTGATCTTCACAGACTTCTGGCAAAGCTTAAAAGGTTAGTTTGAGAAGGGAGTGGCTATCATTTGTTTAGAAAATAAATAGAAAAAAGTAGGCCAAATACCAGTAAAGTTCCAGTTTTAAAATATTAAACTAACATACAACATTGCTGACCTGAAAAGGTCACATGAAGTGGGAGAAAGGATGTATTTAGACTGATTGCCAGGCGGGACGTGGGATCTCTCACTGACTTGGCAGTAGATACTTCAGCTCTATTTGCTATTAGTGCTGTTTCTAATGCTCCTTATTTGCTAAGTTTTTAAGTTTGACAAGATCCATGCTTTATTTTCCAGTATTTACATGGTATTAAGCAAGTGTGGAAATCCATTCAGAGAGTAACCAAGGTCTACCCCACCCCCTTTTTTCTGCTTCGTCGTTGGGTTAGTAGACAGGATGCTCAGAAACCTGGGAAAATGGAAGTTTTGAGGGGTTTTCCTTTGGAGCGTGCTATCAGATAACAAGGTTATTTGTAACATGTTTCAACATGCTAAATGTGGTGGAATAGGGCCCTTTGCTTTCAAATTTGTCAGAGCAAAGAAAGAAATGACAACTTAAACTACAAGAGAGCTGTTACAATTTCTTTGGAAGAAATCACAAGGTTT
Organism: Cariama cristata; assembly: GCF_000690535.1. Taxonomy (NCBI): domain Eukaryota; kingdom Metazoa; phylum Chordata; class Aves; order Cariamiformes; family Cariamidae; genus Cariama; species Cariama cristata. The sequence continues at coordinate 22,558 of NW_009631200.1, read as the reverse complement.
AATGAAAATGTAAGCATCCTTTTCTGTGGTCTGACTTTAGGGTGCTTGGCTAGCATAAACTAGAAAACCTAACATGGCGATAAATAATCACTGCCACATCATCTAAGCACATCATTATCACTGCTGGATGAGATGAAAGGTATTTACACATGAGAGTCTGCCAGGAGAACAGTCAGTTCAAGCTTGATCCAGCTCCAGCTGTAATCAATAGGAGCCTTCAACTAAACTAGAGCTTAAAGAACAAACTAACTTCTTTTTGAAACGTATTACACTTCGAATTTTGCAAAATTAAAGCTGGAGCTCATCAGAAGTGAGGCTCAGAGGGATTCAGTGCCTAACAAAGCCCCTTGTTTTACTCCACGCATTGTTTGATGATCTTCAAAATTATACTTTCCAGTCTGACAACTCAAGTCCCCATTTTTCTTTCTCCCCCTTAAATCTCTCACTTTTACTTCCCTCCTGTTT